>NC_044560.1:135189028-135226242 GCF_007565055.1 Rhinopithecus roxellana
CATGGGCCCCAATAGGCTCCCAAATATCACTTTGCAGATTCCACGAAAAGAGTGTTAGCAAACTGCTTCTTGAGGCAGAGGTTGTAACTCTGTGAGATGAACTCACAGATCAGAAAGAAGTTTCTCAGAAAGCTTCTTTCTCATTTTTATTGGAAGATGTTTCCATTGGCCCCATTGTTTTCAAAGGGATCGGGAATATCTGTTCTCAGATTCCACACAAATAGGGCTAGGCCACGGCCCCACGAAATACAGCTGCAACTTAGTGAGTTGAATTCACACATCACAAAGCGGTTTCTCAGAAAGCTTCTTTCTTTAGTAAGACGAGGTTATTTGTGGTCTTGGAGCGCCACCGTGTGTCCTATTGCAGATACTGCGAAAATTCTGCTAGGAAGTTTCTCAGTGGAAACAATGATGGACATCTGTGGGGTGAATTCACCCACAACAAAGAAGTTTTTGAGAAGGCTTCTCTGCAGGTTTCTCTGAGGATAGTTCCTTATTCAGCATGCGATTTAATGATATCCAAGACATCACATCTGAGATTCCTCAAAATGAGTGCTAGGAAACTCCTCCGAGAAAGGGTGATAGAACACTGTGAAATGAATTCACATATCACAAAGCAGTTTCTCAGAAAGTTTGGTTCCTCTTTCTCTTGAAGGATATTTCCTTTCTCCTTCTATTCTTCAAAGCTATCTGAAATATCACTTCTCGGAATCCACGGAAACAGTCCTAAGAAACGGCTCCAAAAACACTGGCGTAACACTGTGAGTTGCATTCACACATGGCAATGCAGTTTCTCAGAAAGCTTCTCTTTAGTTATTATGTGAGGATATTTCCTTTATCACCATGGGCCCCAATAGGCTCCCAAATATCACTTTGCAGATTCCACGAAAAGAGTGTTAGCAAACTGCTTCTTGAGGCAGAGGTTGTAACTCTGTGAGATGAACTCACAGATCAGAAAGAAGTTTCTCAGAAAGCTTCTTTCACGTTTTGAACGGATGAAATTTCCTTTATCAGCGTAGGCCTCAATGTGATCCAAAGAAGCCCTTCTCAGATTCCTCAAAGACAGTGTTAATGGACTGCTCCACGAAACATAAGTGTAACTCTGTGAGATGAATTCACACATCACCAAGAAGTTTCTAAGAAAGCTTCTTTCTTGTTTTCATCTGTGAATATTTCCTTTGTCACTGTAATGTTCACTTGCTCGATTAAGTATCTAATGGCAGATTTCCAGAAAACTTTGCTAACAACAGATCACAGAAGAGAAACGTGTAACTCTGTGAGTTTCATTCACACACTGGCAATGCAGTTTCTCAGAAAGCTTCTCTTAGTTATTATGTGAGGATATTTCCCTTATCACCATGGGCCCCAATAGGCTCCCAAATATCACTTTGCAGATTCCACGAAAAGAGTGTTAGCAAACTGCTTCTTGAGGCAGAGGTTTAACTCTGTGAGATGAACTCACAGATCAGAAAGAAGTTTCTCAGAAAGCTTCTTTCACGTTTTGAACGGATGAAATTTCCTTTATCAGCGTAGGCCTCAATGTGATCCAAGAAGCCCTGCTCAGATTCCTCAAAGACAGTGTTAATGGACTGCTCCACGAAACATAAGTGTAACTCTGTGAGATGAATTCACACATCACCAAGAAGTTTCTAAGAAAGCTTCTTTCTTGTTTCTTCTGTGGATATTCCTTTGTCACTGTAATGTTCATTGCGCTATGAAGTATCTAATTGCAGATTTCCAGAAAACTGTGCTAACAAACAGATCACAGAAGAGAAACGTGTAACTCTGTGAGTTGCATTCACACATGGCAATGCAGTTTCTCAGAAAGCTTCTCTTTAGTTATTATGTGAGGATATTTCCTTATCACCATGGGCCCCAATAGGCTCCCAAATATCACTTTGCAGATTCCACGAAAGAGTGTTAGCAAACTGCTTCTTGAGGCAGAGGTTGTAACTCTGTGAGATGAACTCACAGATCAGAAAGAAGTTTCTCAGAAAGCTTCTTTCACGTTGTTGAACGGATGAAATTTCCTTTATCAGCGTAGGCTCAATGTGATCCCAAAGAAGCCCTTCTCAGATTCCTCAAAGACAGTGTTAATGGACTGCTCCACGAAACATAAGTGTAACTCTGTGAGATGAATTCACACATCACCAAGAAGTTTCTAAGAAAGCTTCTTTCTTGTTTTAATCTGTGGATATTTCCTTTGTCACTGTAATGTTCATTGCGCTATGAAGTATCTAATTGCAGATTTCCAGAAAACTGTGCTAAAAAACAGATCACAGAAGAGAAACGTGTAACTCTGTGAGTTGCATTCACACATGGCAATGCAGTTTCTCAGAAAGCTTCTCTTTAGTTATTATGTGAGGATATTTCCCTTATCACCATGGGCCCCAATAGGCTCCCAAATATCACTTTGCAGATTCCACGAAAAGAGTGTTAGCAAACTGCTTCTTGAGGCAGAGGTTGTAACTTCTGTGAGATGAACTCACAGATCAGAAAGAAGTTTCTCAGAAAGCTTCTTTCACGTTTTGAACGGATGAAATTTCCTTTATCAGCGTAGGCCTCAATGTGATCCAAAGAAGCCCTTCTCAGATTCCTCAAAGACAGTGTTAATGGACTGCTCCACGAAACATAAGTGTAACTCTGTGAGATGAATTCACACATCACCAAGAAGTTTCTAAGAAAGCTTCTTTCTTGTTTTCATCTGTGGATATTTCCTTTGTCACTGTAATGTTCATTGCGCTATGAAGTATCTAATTGCAGATTTCCAGAAAACTGTGCTAACAAACAGATCACAGAAGAGAAACGTGTAACTCTGTGAGTTGCATTCACACATGGCAATGCAGTTTCTCAGAAAGCTTCTCTTTAGTTATTATGTGAGGATATTTCCCTTATCACCATGGGCCCCAATAGGCTCCCAAATATCACTTTGCAGATTCCACGAAAAGAGTGTTAGCAAACTGCTTCTTGAGGCAGAGGTTGTAACTCTGTGAGATGAACTCACAGATCAGAAAGAAGTTTCTCAGAAAGCTTCTTTCACGTTTTGAACGGATGAAATTTCCTTTATCAGCGTAGGCCTCAATGTGATCCAAAGAAGCCCTTCTCAGATTCCTCAAAGACAGTGTTAATGGACTGCTCCACGAAACATAAGTGTAACTCTGTGAGATGAATTCACACATCACCAAGAAGTTTCTAAGAAAGCTTCTTTCTTGTTTTCATCTGTGGATATTTCCTTTGTCACTGTAATGTTCATTGCGCTATGAAGTATCTAATTGCAGATTTCCAGAAAACTGTGCTAACAAACAGATCACAGAAGAGAAACGTGTAACTCTGTGAGTTGCATTCACACATGGCAATGCAGTTTCTCAGAAAGCTTCTCTTTAGTTATTATGTGAGGATATTTCCCTTATCACCATGGGCCCCAATAGGCTCCCAAATATCACTTTGCAGATTCCACGAAAAGAGTGTTAGCAAACTGCTTCTTGAGGCAGAGGTTGTAACTCTGTGAGATGAACTCACAGATCAGAAAGAAGTTTCTCAGAAAGCTTCTTTCTCATTTTTATTGGAAGATGTTTCCATTGGCCCCATTGTTTCAAAGGGATCGGGAATATCTGTTCTCAGATTCCACACAAATAGGGCTAGGCCACGGCCCCACGAAATACAGCTGCAACTTAGTGAGTTGAATTCACACATCACAAAGCGGTTTCTCAGAAAGCTTCTTCTTTAGTAAGACGAGGTTATTTGTGGTCTTGGAGCGCCACCGTGTGTCCTATTGCAGATACTGCGAAAATTCTGCTAGGAAGTTTCTCAGTGGAAACAATGATGGACATCTGTGGGGTGAATTCACCCACAACAAAGAAGTTTTTGAGAAGGCTTCTCTGCAGGTTTCTCTGAGGATAGTTCCTTATTCAGCATGCGATTTAATGATATCCAAGACATCACATCTGAGATTCCTCAAAATGAGTGCTAGGAAACTCCTCCGAGAAAGGGTGATAGAACACTGTGAAATGAATTCACATATCACAAAGCAGTTTCTCAGAAAGTTTGGTTCCTCTTTCTCTTGAAGGATATTTCCTTTCTCCTTCTATTCTTCAAAGCTATCTGAAATATCACTTCTCGGAATCCACGGAAACAGTCCTAAGAAACGGCTCCAAAAAACACTGGCGTAACACTGTGAGTTGCATTCACACATGGCAATGCAGTTTCTCAGAAAGCTTCTCTTTAGTTATTATGTGAGGATATTTCCTTTATCACCATGGGCCCCAATAGGCTCCCAAATATCACTTTGCAGATTCCACGAAAAGAGTGTTAGCAAACTGCTTCTTGAGGCAGAGGTTGTAACTCTGTGAGATGAACTCACAGATCAGAAAGAAGTTTCTCAGAAAGCTTCTTTCACGTTTTGAACGGATGAAATTTCCTTTATCAGCGTAGGCCTCAATGTGATCCAAAGAAGCCCTTCTCAGATTCCTCAAAGACAGTGTTAATGGACTGCTCCACGAAACATAAGTGTAACTCTGTGAGATGAATTCACACATCACCAAGAAGTTTCTAAGAAAGCTTCTTTCTTGTTTTCATCTGTGGATATTCCTTTGTCACTGTAATGTTCATTGCGCTATGAAGTATCTAATTGCAGATTTCCAGAAAACTGTGCTAACAAACAGATCACAGAAGAGAAACGTGTAACTCTGTGAGTTGCATTCACACATGGCAATGCAGTTTCTCAGAAAGCTTCTCTTTAGTTATTATGTGAGGATATTTCCCTTATCACCATGGGCCCCAATAGGCTCCCAAATATCACTTTGCAGATTCCACGAAAAGAGTGTTAGCAAACTGCTTCTTGAGGCAGAGGTTGTAACTCTGTGAGATGAACTCACAGATCAGAAAGAAGTTTCTCAGAAAGCTTCTTTCACGTTTTGAACGGATGAAATTTCCTTTATCAGCGTAGGCCTCAATGTGATCCAAAGAAGCCCTTCTCAGATTCCTCAAAGACAGTGTTAATGGACTGCTCCACGAAACATAAGTGTAACTCTGTGAGATGAATTCACACATCACCAAGAAGTTTCTAAGAAAGCTTCTTTCTTGTTTTCATCTGTGGATATTCCTTTGTCACTGTAATGTTCATTGCGCTATGAAGTATCTAATTGCAGATTTCCAGAAAACTGTGCTAACAAACAGATCACAGAAGAGAAACGTGTAACTCTGTGAGTTGCATTCACACATGGCAATGCAGTTTCTCAGAAAGCTTCTCTTTAGTTATTATGTGAGGATATTTCCCTTATCACCATGGGCCCCAATAGGCTCCCAAATATCACTTTGCAGATTCCACGAAAAGAGTGTTAGCAAACTGCTTCTTGAGGCAGAGGTTGTAACTCTGTGAGATGAACTCACAGATCAGAAAGAAGTTTCTCAGAAAGCTTCTTTCACGTTTTGAACGGATGAAATTTCCTTTATCAGCGTAGGCCTCAATGTGATCCAAAGAAGCCCTTCTCAGATTCCTCAAAGACAGTGTTAATGGACTGCTCCACGAAACATAAGTGTAACTCTGTGAGATGAATTCACACATCACCAAGAAGTTTCTAAGAAAGCTTCTTTCTTGTTTTCTATCTGTGGATATTCCTTTGTCACTGTAATGTTCATTGCGCTATGAAGTATCTAATTGCAGATTTCCAGAAAACTGTGCTAACAAACAGATCACAGAAGAGAAACGTGTAACTCTGTGAGTTGCATTCACACATGGCAATGCAGTTTCTCAGAAAGCTTCTCTTTAGTTATTATGTGAGGATATTTCCCTTATCACCATGGGCCCCAATAGGCTCCCAAATATCACTTTGCAGATTCCACGAAAAGAGTGTTAGCAAACTGCTTCTTGAGGCAGAGGTTGTAACTCTGTGAGATGAACTCACAGATCAGAAAGAAGTTTCTCAGAAAGCTTCTTTCACGTTTTGAACGGATGAAATTTCCTTTATCAGCGTAGGCCTCAATGTGATCCAAAGAAGCCCTTCTCAGATTCCTCAAAGACAGTGTTAATGGACTGCTCCACGAAACATAAGTGTAACTCTGTGAGATGAATTCACACATCACCAAGAAGTTTCTAAGAAAGCTTCTTTCTTGTTTTCATTCTGTGGATATTCCTTTGTCACTGTAATGTTCATTGCGCTATGAAGTATCTAATTGCAGATTTCCAGAAAACTGTGCTAACAAACAGATCACAGAAGAGAAACGTGTAACTCTGTGAGTTGCATTCACACATGGCAATGCAGTTTCTCAGAAAGCTTCTCTTTAGTTATTATGTGAGGATATTTCCCTTATCACCATGGGCCCCAATAGGCTCCCAAATATCACTTTGCAGATTCCACGAAAAGAGTGTTAGCAAACTGCTTCTTGAGGCAGAGGTTGTAACTCTGTGAGATGAACTCACAGATCAGAAAGAAGTTTCTCAGAAAGCTTCTTTCACGTTTTGAACGGATGAAATTTCCTTTATCAGCGTAGGCCTCAATGTGATCCAAAGAAGCCCTTCTCAGATTCCTCAAAGACAGTGTTAATGGACTGCTCCACGAAACATAAGTGTAACTCTGTGAGATGAATTCACACATCACCAAGAAGTTTCTAAGAAAGCTTCTTTCTTGTTTTCATCTGTGGATATTCCTTTGTCACTGTAATGTTCATTGCGCTATGAAGTATCTAATTGCAGATTTCCAGAAAACTGTGCTAACAAACAGATCACAGAAGAGAAACGTGTAACTCTGTGAGTTGCATTCACACATGGCAATGCAGTTTCTCAGAAAGCTTCTCTTTAGTTATTATGTGAGGATATTTCCCTTATCACCATGGGCCCCAATAGGCTCCCAAATATCACTTTGCAGATTCCACGAAAAGAGTGTTAGCAAACTGCTTCTTGAGGCAGAGGTTGTAACTCTGTGAGATGAACTCACAGATCAGAAAGAAGTTTCTCAGAAAGCTTCTTTCACGTTTTGAACGGATGAAATTTCCTTTATCAGCGTAGGCCTCAATGTGATCCAAAGAAGCCCTTCTCAGATTCCTCAAAGACAGTGTTAATGGACTGCTCCACGAAACATAAGTGTAACTCTGTGAGATGAATTCACACATCACCAAGAAGTTTCTAAGAAAGCTTCTTTCTTGTTTTCATCTGTGGATATTCCTTTGTCACTGTAATGTTCTTGCGCTATGAAGTATCTAATTGCAGATTTCCAGAAAACTGTGCTAACAAACAGATCACAGAAGAGAAACGTGTAACTCTGTGAGTTGCATTCACACATGGCAATGCAGTTTCTCAGAAAGCTTCTCTTTAGTTATTATGTGAGGATATTTCCCTTATCACCATGGGCCCCAATAGGCTCCCAAATATCACTTTGCAGATTCCACGAAAAGAGTGTTAGCAAACTGCTTCTTGAGGCAGAGGTTGTAACTCTGTGAGATGAACTCACAGATCAGAAAGAAGTTTCTCAGAAAGCTTCTTTCACGTTTTGAACGGATGAAATTTCCTTTATCAGCGTAGGCCTCAATGTGATCCAAAGAAGCCCTTCTCAGATTCCTCAAAGACAGTGTTAATGGACTGCTCCACGAAACATAAGTGTAACTCTGTGAGATGAATTCACACATCACCAAGAAGTTTCTAAGAAAGCTTCTTTCTTGTTTTCATTCTGTGGATATTCCTTTGTCACTGTAATGTTCTTTGCGCTATGAAGTATCTAATTGCAGATTTCCAGAAAACTGTGCTAACAAACAGATCACAGAAGAGAAACGTGTAACTCTGTGAGTTGCATTCACACATGGCAATGCAGTTTCTCAGAAAGCTTCTCTTTAGTTATTATGTGAGGATATTTCCCTTATCACCATGGGCCCCAATAGGCTCCCAAATATCACTTTGCAGATTCCACGAAAAGAGTGTTAGCAAACTGCTTCTTGAGGCAGAGGTTGTAACTCTGTGAGATGAACTCACAGATCAGAAAGAAGTTTCTCAGAAAGCTTCTTTCTCATTTTTATTGGAAGATGTTTCCATTGGCCCCATTGTTTTCAAAGGGATCGGGAATATCTGTTCTCAGATTCCACACAAATAGGGCTAGGCCACGGCCCCACGAAATACAGCTGCAACTTAGTGAGTTGAATTCACACATCACAAAGCGGTTTCTCAGAAAGCTTCTTTCTTTAGTAAGACGAGGTTATTTGTGGTCTTGGAGCGCCACCGTGTGTCCTATTGCAGATACTGCGAAAATTCTGCTAGGAAGTTTCTCAGTGGAAACAATGATGGACATCTGTGGGGTGAATTCACCCACAACAAAGAAGTTTTTGAGAAGGCTTCTCTGCAGGTTTCTCTGAGGATAGTTCCTTATTCAGCATGCGATTTAATGATATCCAAGACATCACATCTGAGATTCCTCAAAATGAGTGCTAGGAAACTCCTCCGAGAAAGGGTGATAGAACACTGTGAAATGAATTCACATATCACAAAGCAGTTTCTCAGAAAGTTTGGTTCCTCTTTCTCTTGAAGGATATTTCCTTTCTCCTTCTATTCTTCAAAGCTATCTGAAATATCACTTCTCGGAATCCACGGAAACAGTCCTAAGAAACGGCTCCAAAAAACACTGGCGTAACACTGTGAGTTGCATTCACACATGGCAATGCAGTTTCTCAGAAAGCTTCTCTTTAGTTATTATGTGAGGATATTTCCTTTATCACCATGGGCCCCAATAGGCTCCCAAATATCACTTTGCAGATTCCACGAAAAGAGTGTTAGCAAACTGCTTCTTGAGGCAGAGGTTGTAACTCTGTGAGATGAACTCACAGATCAGAAAGAAGTTTCTCAGAAAGCTTCTTTCACGTTTTGAACGGATGAAATTTCCTTTATCAGCGTAGGCCTCAATGTGATCCAAAGAAGCCCTTCTCAGATTCCTCAAAGACAGTGTTAATGGACTGCTCCACGAAACATAAGTGTAACTCTGTGAGATGAATTCACACATCACCAAGAAGTTTCTAAGAAAGCTTCTTTCTTGTTTTCATCTGTGGATATTCCTTTGTCACTGTAATGTTCATTGCGCTATGAAGTATCTAATTGCAGATTTCCAGAAAACTGTGCTAACAAACAGATCACAGAAGAGAAACGTGTAACTCTGTGAGTTGCATTCACACATGGCAATGCAGTTTCTCAGAAAGCTTCTCTTTAGTTATTATGTGAGGATATTTCCCTTATCACCATGGGCCCCAATAGGCTCCCAAATATCACTTTGCAGATTCCACGAAAAGAGTGTTAGCAAACTGCTTCTTGAGGCAGAGGTTGTAACTCTGTGAGATGAACTCACAGATCAGAAAGAAGTTTCTCAGAAAGCTTCTTTCACGTTTTGAACGGATGAAATTTCCTTTATCAGCGTAGGCCTCAATGTGATCCAAAGAAGCCCTTCTCAGATTCCTCAAAGACAGTGTTAATGGACTGCTCCACGAAACATAAGTGTAACTCTGTGAGATGAATTCACACATCACCAAGAAGTTTCTAAGAAAGCTTCTTTCTTGTTTTCATCTGTGGATATTTCCTTTGTCACTGTAATGTTCATTGCGCTATGAAGTATCTAATTGCAGATTTCCAGAAAACTGTGCTAACAAACAGATCACAGAAGAGAAACGTGTAACTCTGTGAGTTGCATTCACACATGGCAATGCAGTTTCTCAGAAAGCTTCTCTTTAGTTATTATGTGAGGATATTTCCCTTATCACCATGGGCCCCAATAGGCTCCCAAATATCACTTTGCAGATTCCACGAAAAGAGTGTTAGCAAACTGCTTCTTGAGGCAGAGGTTGTAACTCTGTGAGATGAACTCACAGATCAGAAAGAAGTTTCTCAGAAAGCTTCTTTCACGTTTTGAACGGATGAAATTTCCTTTATCAGCGTAGGCCTCAATGTGATCCAAAGAAGCCCTTCTCAGATTCCTCAAAGACAGTGTTAATGGACTGCTCCACGAAACATAAGTGTAACTCTGTGAGATGAATTCACACATCACCAAGAAGTTTCTAAGAAAGCTTCTTTCTTGTTTTCATCTGTGGATATTCCTTTGTCACTGTAATGTTCATTGCGCTATGAAGTATCTAATTGCAGATTTCCAGAAAACTGTGCTAACAAACAGATCACAGAAGAGAAACGTGTAACTCTGTGAGTTGCATTCACACATGGCAATGCAGTTTCTCAGAAAGCTTCTCTTTAGTTATTATGTGAGGATATTTCCCTTATCACCATGGGCCCCAATAGGCTCCCAAATATCACTTTGCAGATTCCACGAAAAGAGTGTTAGCAAACTGCTTCTTGAGGCAGAGGTTGTAACTCTGTGAGATGAACTCACAGATCAGAAAGAAGTTTCTCAGAAAGCTTCTTTCACGTTTTGAACGGATGAAATTTCCTTTATCAGCGTAGGCCTCAATGTGATCCAAAGAAGCCCTTCTCAGATTCCTCAAAGACAGTGTTAATGGACTGCTCCACGAAACATAAGTGTAACTCTGTGAGATGAATTCACACATCACCAAGAAGTTTCTAAGAAAGCTTCTTTCTTGTTTTCATCTGTGGATATTCCTTTGTCACTGTAATGTTCATTGCGCTATGAAGTATCTAATTGCAGATTTCCAGAAAACTGTGCTAACAAACAGATCACAGAAGAGAAACGTGTAACTCTGTGAGTTGCATTCACACATGGCAATGCAGTTTCTCAGAAAGCTTCTCTTTAGTTATTATGTGAGGATATTTCCCTTATCACCATGGGCCCCAATAGGCTCCCAAATATCACTTTGCAGATTCCACGAAAAGAGTGTTAGCAAACTGCTTCTTGAGGCAGAGGTTGTAACTCTGTGAGATGAACTCACAGATCAGAAAGAAGTTTCTCAGAAAGCTTCTTTCACGTTTTGAACGGATGAAATTTCCTTTATCAGCGTAGGCCTCAATGTGATCCAAAGAAGCCCTTCTCAGATTCCTCAAAGACAGTGTTAATGGACTGCTCCACGAAACATAAGTGTAACTCTGTGAGATGAATTCACACATCACCAAGAAGTTTCTAAGAAAGCTTCTTTCTTGTTTTCATCTGTGGATATTCCTTTGTCACTGTAATGTTCATTGCGCTATGAAGTATCTAATTGCAGATTTCCAGAAAACTGTGCTAACAAACAGATCACAGAAGAGAAACGTGTACTCTGTGAGTTGCATTCACACATGGCAATGCAGTTTCTCAGAAAGCTTCTCTTTAGTTATTATGTGAGGATATTTCCCTTATCACCATGGGCCCCATAGGCTCCCAAATATCACTTTGGAGATTCCACGAAAAGAGTGTTAGCAAACTGCTTCTTGAGGCAGAGGTTGTAACTCTGTGAGATGAACTCACAGATCAGAAAGAAGTTTCTCAGAAAGCTTCTTTCTCATTTTTATTGGAAGATGTTTCCATTGGCCCCATTGTTTTCAAAGGGATCGGGAATATCTGTTCTCAGATTCCACACAAATAGGGCTAGGCCACGGCCCCACGAAATACAGCTGCAACTTAGTGAGTTGAATTCACACATCACAAAGCGGTTTCTCAGAAAGCTTCTTTCTTTAGTAAGACGAGGTTATTTGTGGTCTTGGAGCGCCACCGTGTGTCCTATTGCAGATACTGCGAAAATTCTGCTAGGAAGTTTCTCAGTGGAAACAATGATGGACATCTGTGGGGTGAATTCACCCACAACAAAGAAGTTTTTGAGAAGGCTTCTCTGCAGGTTTCTCTGAGGATAGTTCCTTATTCAGCATGCGATTTAATGATATCCAAGACATCACATCTGAGATTCCTCAAAATGAGTGCTAGGAAACTCCTCCGAGAAAGGGTGATAGAACACTGTGAAATGAATTCACATATCACAAAGCAGTTTCTCAGAAAGTTTGGTTCCTCTTTCTCTTGAAGGATATTTCCTTTCTCCTTCTATTCTTCAAAGCTATCTGAAATATCACTTCTCGGAATCCACGGAAACAGTCCTAAGAAACGGCTCCAAAAAACACTGGCGTAACACTGTGAGTTGCATTCACACATGGCAATGCAGTTTCTCAGAAAGCTTCTCTTTAGTTATTATGTGAGGATATTTCCTTATCACCATGGGCCCCAATAGGCTCCCAAATATCACTTTGCAGATTCCACGAAAAGAGTGTTAGCAAACTGCTTCTTGAGGCAGAGGTTGTAACTCTGTGAGATGAACTCACAGATCAGAAAGAAGTTTCTCAGAAAGCTTCTTTCACGTTTTGAACGGATGAAATTTCCTTTATCAGCGTAGGCCTCAATGTGATCCAAAGAAGCCCTTCTCAGATTCCTCAAAGACAGTGTTAATGGACTGCTCCACGAAACATAAGTGTAACTCTGTGAGATGAATTCACACATCACCAAGAAGTTTCTAAGAAAGCTTCTTTCTTGTTTTCATCTGTGGATATTTCCTTTGTCACTGTAATGTTCATTGCGCTATGAAGTATCTAATTGCAGATTTCCAGAAAACTGTGCTAACAAACAGATCACAGAAGAGAAACGTGTAACTCTGTGAGTTGCATTCACACATGGCAATGCAGTTTCTCAGAAAGCTTCTCTTTAGTTATTATGTGAGGATATTTCCCTTATCACCATGGGCCCCAATAGGCTCCCAAATATCACTTTGCAGATTCCACGAAAAGAGTGTTAGCAAACTGCTTCTTGAGGCAGAGGTTGTAACTCTGTGAGATGAACTCACAGATCAGAAAGAAGTTTCTCAGAAAGCTTCTTTCACGTTTTGAACGGATGAAATTTCCTTTATCAGCGTAGGCCTCAATGTGATCCAAAGAAGCCCTTCTCAGATTCCTCAAAGACAGTGTTAATGGACTGCTCCACGAAACATAAGTGTAACTCTGTGAGATGAATTCACACATCACCAAGAAGTTTCTAAGAAAGCTTCTTTCTTGTTTTCATCTGTGGATATTTCCTTTGTCACTGTAATGTTCATTGCGCTATGAAGTATCTAATTGCAGATTTCCAGAAAACTGTGCTAACAAACAGATCACAGAAGAGAAACGTGTAACTCTGTGAGTTGCATTCACACATGGCAATGCAGTTTCTCAGAAAGCTTCTCTTTAGTTATTATGTGAGGATATTTCCCTTATCACCATGGGCCCCAATAGGCTCCCAAATATCACTTTGCAGATTCCACGAAAAGAGTGTTAGCAAACTGCTTCTTGAGGCAGAGGTTGTAACTCTGTGAGATGAACTCACAGATCAGAAAGAAGTTTCTCAGAAAGCTTCTTTCACGTTTTGAACGGATGAAATTTCCTTTATCAGCGTAGGCCTCAATGTGATCCAAAGAAGCCCTTCTCAGATTCCTCAAAGACAGTGTTAATGGACTGCTCCACGAAACATAAGTGTAACTCTGTGAGATGAATTCACACATCACCAAGAAGTTTCTAAGAAAGCTTCTTTCTTGTTTTCATCTGTGGATATTCCTTTGTCACTGTAATGTTCATTGCGCTATGAAGTATCTAATTGCAGATTTCCAGAAAACTGTGCTAACAAACAGATCACAGAAGAGAAACGTGTAACTCTGTGAGTTGCATTCACACATGGCAATGCAGTTTCTCAGAAAGCTTCTCTTTAGTTATTATGTGAGGATATTTCCCTTATCACCATGGGCCCCAATAGGCTCCCAAATATCACTTTGCAGATTCCACGAAAAGAGTGTTAGCAAACTGCTTCTTGAGGCAGAGGTTGTAACTCTGTGAGATGAACTCACAGATCAGAAAGAAGTTTCTCAGAAAGCTTCTTTCACGTTTTGAACGGATGAAATTTCCTTTATCAGCGTAGGCCTCAATGTGATCCAAAGAAGCCCTTCTCAGATTCCTCAAAGACAGTGTTAATGGACTGCTCCACGAAACATAAGTGTAACTCTGTGAGATGAATTCACACATCACCAAGAAGTTTCTAAGAAAGCTTCTTTCTTGTTTTCATTCTGTGGATATTCCTTTGTCACTGTAATGTTCTTTGCGCTATGAAGTATCTAATTGCAGATTTCCAGAAAACTGTGCTAACAAACAGATCACAGAAGAGAAACGTGTAACTCTGTGAGTTGCATTCACACATGGCAATGCAGTTTCTCAGAAAGCTTCTCTTTAGTTATTATGTGAGGATATTTCCCTTATCACCATGGGCCCCAATAGGCTCCCAAATATCACTTTGCAGATTCCACGAAAAGAGTGTTAGCAAACTGCTTCTTGAGGCAGAGGTTGTAACTCTGTGAGATGAACTCACAGATCAGAAAGAAGTTTCTCAGAAAGCTTCTTTCTCATTTTTATTGGAAGATGTTTCCATTGGCCCCATTGTTTTCAAAGGGATCGGGAATATCTGTTCTCAGATTCCACACAAATAGGGCTAGGCCACGGCCCCACGAAATACAGCTGCAACTTAGTGAGTTGAATTCACACATCACAAAGCGGTTTCTCAGAAAGCTTCTTTCTTTAGTAAGACGAGGTTATTTGTGGTCTTGGAGCGCCACCGTGTGTCCTATTGCAGATACTGCGAAAATTCTGCTAGGAAGTTTCTCAGTGGAAACAATGATGGACATCTGTGGGGTGAATTCACCCACAACAAAGAAGTTTTTGAGAAGGCTTCTCTGCAGGTTTCTCTGAGGATAGTTCCTTATTCAGCATGCGATTTAATGATATCCAAGACATCACATCTGAGATTCCTCAAAATGAGTGCTAGGAAACTCCTCCGAGAAAGGGTGATAGAACACTGTGAAATGAATTCACATATCACAAAGCAGTTTCTCAGAAAGTTTGGTTCCTCTTTCTCTTGAAGGATATTTCCTTTCTCCTTCTATTCTTCAAAGCTATCTGAAATATCACTTCTCGGAATCCACGGAAACAGTCCTAAGAAACGGCTCCAAAAAACACTGGCGTAACACTGTGAGTTGCATTCACACATGGCAATGCAGTTTCTCAGAAAGCTTCTCTTTAGTTATTATGTGAGGATATTTCCCTTATCACCATGGGCCCCAATAGGCTCCCAAATATCACTTTGCAGATTCCACGAAAAGAGTGTTAGCAAACTGCTTCTTGAGGCAGAGGTTGTAACTCTGTGAGATGAACTCACAGATCAGAAAGAAGTTTCTCAGAAAGCTTCTTTCACGTTTTGAACGGATGAAATTTCCTTTATCAGCGTAGGCCTCAATGTGATCCAAAGAAGCCCTTCTCAGATTCCTCAAAGACAGTGTTAATGGACTGCTCCACGAAACATAAGTGTAACTCTGTGAGATGAATTCACACATCACCAAGAAGTTTCTAAGAAAGCTTCTTTCTTGTTTTCATCTGTGGATATTTCCTTTGTCACTGTAATGTTCATTGCGCTATGAAGTATCTAATTGCAGATTTCCAGAAAACTGTGCTAACAAACAGATCACAGAAGAGAAACGTGTAACTCTGTGAGTTGCATTCACACATGGCAATGCAGTTTCTCAGAAAGCTTCTCTTTAGTTATTATGTGAGGATATTTCCCTTATCACCATGGGCCCCAATAGGCTCCCAAATATCACTTTGCAGATTCCACGAAAAGAGTGTTAGCAAACTGCTTCTTGAGGCAGAGGTTGTAACTCTGTGAGATGAACTCACAGATCAGAAAGAAGTTTCTCAGAAAGCTTCTTTCACGTTTTGAACGGATGAAATTTCCTTTATCAGCGTAGGCCTCAATGTGATCCAAAGAAGCCCTTCTCAGATTCCTCAAAGACAGTGTTAATGGACTGCTCCACGAAACATAAGTGTAACTCTGTGAGATGAATTCACACATCACCAAGAAGTTTCTAAGAAAGCTTCTTTCTTGTTTTCATTCTGTGGATATTCCTTTGTCACTGTAATGTTCATTGCGCTATGAAGTATCTAATTGCAGATTTCCAGAAAACTGTGCTAACAAACAGATCACAGAAGAGAAACGTGTAACTCTGTGAGTTGCATTCACACATGGCAATGCAGTTTCTCAGAAAGCTTCTCTTTAGTTATTATGTGAGGATATTTCCCTTATCACCATGGGCCCCAATAGGCTCCCAAATATCACTTTGCAGATTCCACGAAAAGAGTGTTAGCAAACTGCTTCTTGAGGCAGAGGTTGTAACTCTGTGAGATGAACTCACAGATCAGAAAGAAGTTTCTCAGAAAGCTTCTTTCACGTTTTGAACGGATGAAATTTCCTTTATCAGCGTAGGCCTCAATGTGATCCAAAGAAGCCCTTCTCAGATTCCTCAAAGACAGTGTTAATGGACTGCTCCACGAAACATAAGTGTAACTCTGTGAGATGAATTCACACATCACCAAGAAGTTTCTAAGAAAGCTTCTTTCTTGTTTTCATCTGTGGATATTCCTTTGTCACTGTAATGTTCATTGCGCTATGAAGTATCTAATTGCAGATTTCCAGAAAACTGTGCTAACAAACAGATCACAGAAGAGAAACGTGTAACTCTGTGAGTTGCATTCACACATGGCAATGCAGTTTCTCAGAAAGCTTCTCTTTAGTTATTATGTGAGGATATTTCCCTTATCACCATGGGCCCCAATAGGCTCCCAAATATCACTTTGCAGATTCCACGAAAAGAGTGTTAGCAAACTGCTTCTTGAGGCAGAGGTTGTAACTCTGTGAGATGAACTCACAGATCAGAAAGAAGTTTCTCAGAAAGCTTCTTTCACGTTTTGAACGGATGAAATTTCCTTTATCAGCGTAGGCCTCAATGTGATCCAAAGAAGCCCTTCTCAGATTCCTCAAAGACAGTGTTAATGGACTGCTCCACGAAACATAAGTGTAACTCTGTGAGATGAATTCACACATCACCAAGAAGTTTCTAAGAAAGCTTCTTTCTTGTTTTCTTCTGTGGATATTCCTTTGTCACTGTAATGTTCTTTGCGCTATGAAGTATCTAATTGCAGATTTCCAGAAAACTGTGCTAACAAACAGATCACAGAAGAGAAACGTGTAACTCTGTGAGTTGCATTCACACATGGCAATGCAGTTTCTCAGAAAGCTTCTCTTTAGTTATTATGTGAGGATATTTCCCTTATCACCATGGGCCCCAATAGGCTCCCAAATATCACTTTGCAGATTCCACGAAAAGAGTGTTAGCAAACTGCTTCTTGAGGCAGAGGTTGTAACTCTGTGAGATGAACTCACAGATCAGAAAGAAGTTTCTCAGAAAGCTTCTTTCACGTTTTGAACGGATGAAATTTCCTTTATCAGCGTAGGCCTCAATGTGATCCAAAGAAGCCCTTCTCAGATTCCTCAAAGACAGTGTTAATGGACTGCTCCACGAAACATAAGTGTAACTCTGTGAGATGAATTCACACATCACCAAGAAGTTTCTAAGAAAGCTTCTTTCTTGTTTTCTTCTGTGGATATTCCTTTGTCACTGTAATGTTCTTTGCGCTATGAAGTATCTAATTGCAGATTTCCAGAAAACTGTGCTAACAAACAGATCACAGAAGAGAAACGTGTAACTCTGTGAGTTGCATTCACACATGGCAATGCAGTTTCTCAGAAAGCTTCTCTTTAGTTATTATGTGAGGATATTTCCCTTATCACCATGGGCCCCAATAGGCTCCCAAATATCACTTTGCAGATTCCACGAAAAGAGTGTTAGCAAACTGCTTCTTGAGGCAGAGGTTGTAACTCTGTGAGATGAACTCACAGATCAGAAAGAAGTTTCTCAGAAAGCTTCTTTCACGTTTTGAACGGATGAAATTTCCTTTATCAGCGTAGGCCTCAATGTGATCCAAAGAAGCCCTTCTCAGATTCCTCAAAGACAGTGTTAATGGACTGCTCCACGAAACATAAGTGTAACTCTGTGAGATGAATTCACACATCACCAAGAAGTTTCTAAGAAAGCTTCTTTCTTGTTTTCATTCTGTGGATATTCCTTTGTCACTGTAATGTTCTTTGCGCTATGAAGTATCTAATTGCAGATTTCCAGAAAACTGTGCTAACAAACAGATCACAGAAGAGAAACGTGTAACTCTGTGAGTTGCATTCACACATGGCAATGCAGTTTCTCAGAAAGCTTCTCTTTAGTTATTATGTGAGGATATTTCCCTTATCACCATGGGCCCCAATAGGCTCCCAAATATCACTTTGCAGATTCCACGAAAAGAGTGTTAGCAAACTGCTTCTTGAGGCAGAGGTTGTAACTCTGTGAGATGAACTCACAGATCAGAAAGAAGTTTCTCAGAAAGCTTCTTTCACGTTTTGAACGGATGAAATTTCCTTTATCAGCGTAGGCCTCAATGTGATCCAAAGAAGCCCTTCTCAGATTCCTCAAAGACAGTGTTAATGGACTGCTCCACGAAACATAAGTGTAACTCTGTGAGATGAATTCACACATCACCAAGAAGTTTCTAAGAAAGCTTCTTTCTTGTTTTCATTCTGTGGATATTCCTTTGTCACTGTAATGTTCATTGCGCTATGAAGTATCTAATTGCAGATTTCCAGAAAACTGTGCTAACAAACAGATCACAGAAGAGAAACGTGTAACTCTGTGAGTTGCATTCACACATGGCAATGCAGTTTCTCAGAAAGCTTCTCTTTAGTTATTATGTGAGGATATTTCCCTTATCACCATGGGCCCCAATAGGCTCCCAAATATCACTTTGCAGATTCCACGAAAAGAGTGTTAGCAAACTGCTTCTTGAGGCAGAGGTTGTAACTCTGTGAGATGAACTCACAGATCAGAAAGAAGTTTCTCAGAAAGCTTCTTTCACGTTTTGAACGGATGAAATTTCCTTTATCAGCGTAGGCCTCAATGTGATCCAAAGAAGCCCTTCTCAGATTCCTCAAAGACAGTGTTAATGGACTGCTCCACGAAACATAAGTGTAACTCTGTGAGATGAATTCACACATCACCAAGAAGTTTCTAAGAAAGCTTCTTTCTTGTTTTCTTCTGTGGATATTCCTTTGTCACTGTAATGTTCTTTGCGCTATGAAGTATCTAATTGCAGATTTCCAGAAAACTGTGCTAACAAACAGATCACAGAAGAGAAACGTGTAACTCTGTGAGTTGCATTCACACATGGCAATGCAGTTTCTCAGAAAGCTTCTCTTTAGTTATTATGTGAGGATATTTCCCTTATCACCATGGGCCCCAATAGGCTCCCAAATATCACTTTGCAGATTCCACGAAAAGAGTGTTAGCAAACTGCTTCTTGAGGCAGAGGTTGTAACTCTGTGAGATGAACTCACAGATCAGAAAGAAGTTTCTCAGAAAGCTTCTTTCACGTTTTGAACGGATGAAATTTCCTTTATCAGCGTAGGCCTCAATGTGATCCAAAGAAGCCCTTCTCAGATTCCTCAAAGACAGTGTTAATGGACTGCTCCACGAAACATAAGTGTAACTCTGTGAGATGAATTCACACATCACCAAGAAGTTTCTAAGAAAGCTTCTTTCTTGTTTTCATTCTGTGGATATTCCTTTGTCACTGTAATGTTCATTGCGCTATGAAGTATCTAATTGCAGATTTCCAGAAAACTGTGCTAACAAACAGATCACAGAAGAGAAACGTGTAACTCTGTGAGTTGCATTCACACATGGCAATGCAGTTTCTCAGAAAGCTTCTCTTTAGTTATTATGTGAGGATATTTCCCTTATCACCATGGGCCCCAATAGGCTCCCAAATATCACTTTGCAGATTCCACGAAAAGAGTGTTAGCAAACTGCTTCTTGAGGCAGAGGTTGTAACTCTGTGAGATGAACTCACAGATCAGAAAGAAGTTTCTCAGAAAGCTTCTTTCACGTTTTGAACGGATGAAATTTCCTTTATCAGCGTAGGCCTCAATGTGATCCAAAGAAGCCCTTCTCAGATTCCTCAAAGACAGTGTTAATGGACTGCTCCACGAAACATAAGTGTAACTCTGTGAGATGAATTCACACATCACCAAGAAGTTTCTAAGAAAGCTTCTTTCTTGTTTTCATCTGTGGATATTCCTTTGTCACTGTAATGTTCATTGCGCTATGAAGTATCTAATTGCAGATTTCCAGAAAACTGTGCTAACAAACAGATCACAGAAGAGAAACGTGTAACTCTGTGAGTTGCATTCACACATGGCAATGCAGTTTCTCAGAAAGCTTCTCTTTAGTTATTATGTGAGGATATTTCCCTTATCACCATGGGCCCCAATAGGCTCCCAAATATCACTTTGCAGATTCCACGAAAAGAGTGTTAGCAAACTGCTTCTTGAGGCAGAGGTTGTAACTCTGTGAGATGAACTCACAGATCAGAAAGAAGTTTCTCAGAAAGCTTCTTTCACGTTTTGAACGGATGAAATTTCCTTTATCAGCGTAGGCCTCAATGTGATCCAAAGAAGCCCTTCTCAGATTCCTCAAAGACAGTGTTAATGGACTGCTCCACGAAACATAAGTGTAACTCTGTGAGATGAATTCACACATCACCAAGAAGTTTCTAAGAAAGCTTCTTTCTTGTTTTCATTCTGTGGATATTCCTTTGTCACTGTAATGTTCATTGCGCTATGAAGTATCTAATTGCAGATTTCCAGAAAACTGTGCTAACAAACAGATCACAGAAGAGAAACGTGTAACTCTGTGAGTTGCATTCACACATGGCAATGCAGTTTCTCAGAAAGCTTCTCTTTAGTTATTATGTGAGGATATTTCCCTTATCACCATGGGCCCCAATAGGCTCCCAAATATCACTTTGCAGATTCCACGAAAAGAGTGTTAGCAAACTGCTTCTTGAGGCAGAGGTTGTAACTCTGTGAGATGAACTCACAGATCAGAAAGAAGTTTCTCAGAAAGCTTCTTTCACGTTTTGAACGGATGAAATTTCCTTTATCAGCGTAGGCCTCAATGTGATCCAAAGAAGCCCTTCTCAGATTCCTCAAAGACAGTGTTAATGGACTGCTCCACGAAACATAAGTGTAACTCTGTGAGATGAATTCACACATCACCAAGAAGTTTCTAAGAAAGCTTCTTTCTTGTTTTCATTCTGTGGATATTCCTTTGTCACTGTAATGTTCATTTGCGCTATGAAGTATCTAATTGCAGATTTCCAGAAAACTGTGCTAACAAACAGATCACAGAAGAGAAACGTGTAACTCTGTGAGTTGCATTCACACATGGCAATGCAGTTTCTCAGAAAGCTTCTCTTTAGTTATTATGTGAGGATATTTCCCTTATCACCATGGGCCCCAATAGGCTCCCAAATATCACTTTGCAGATTCCACGAAAAGAGTGTTAGCAAACTGCTTCTTGAGGCAGAGGTTGTAACTCTGTGAGATGAACTCACAGATCAGAAAGAAGTTTCTCAGAAAGCTTCTTTCACGTTTTGAACGGATGAAATTTCCTTTATCAGCGTAGGCCTCAATGTGATCCAAAGAAGCCCTTCTCAGATTCCTCAAAGACAGTGTTAATGGACTGCTCCACGAAACATAAGTGTAACTCTGTGAGATGAATTCACACATCACCAAGAAGTTTCTAAGAAAGCTTCTTTCTTGTTTTCATCTGTGGATATTCCTTTGTCACTGTAATGTTCATTGCGCTATGAAGTATCTAATTGCAGATTTCCAGAAAACTGTGCTAACAAACAGATCACAGAAGAGAAACGTGTAACTCTGTGAGTTGCATTCACACATGGCAATGCAGTTTCTCAGAAAGCTTCTCTTTAGTTATTATGTGAGGATATTTCCCTTATCACCATGGGCCCCAATAGGCTCCCAAATATCACTTTGCAGATTCCACGAAAAGAGTGTTAGCAAACTGCTTCTTGAGGCAGAGGTTGTAACTCTGTGAGATGAACTCACAGATCAGAAAGAAGTTTCTCAGAAAGCTTCTTTCACGTTTTGAACGGATGAAATTTCCTTTATCAGCGTAGGCCTCAATGTGATCCAAAGAAGCCCTTCTCAGATTCCTCAAAGACAGTGTTAATGGACTGCTCCACGAAACATAAGTGTAACTCTGTGAGATGAATTCACACATCACCAAGAAGTTTCTAAGAAAGCTTCTTTCTTGTTTTCATCTGTGGATATTCCTTTGTCACTGTAATGTTCTTTGCGCTATGAAGTATCTAATTGCAGATTTCCAGAAAACTGTGCTAACAAACAGATCACAGAAGAGAAACGTGTAACTCTGTGAGTTGCATTCACACATGGCAATGCAGTTTCTCAGAAAGCTTCTCTTTAGTTATTATGTGAGGATATTTCCCTTATCACCATGGGCCCCAATAGGCTCCCAAATATCACTTTGCAGATTCCACGAAAAGAGTGTTAGCAAACTGCTTCTTGAGGCAGAGGTTGTAACTCTGTGAGATGAACTCACAGATCAGAAAGAAGTTTCTCAGAAAGCTTCTTTCACGTTTTGAACGGATGAAATTTCCTTTATCAGCGTAGGCCTCAATGTGATCCAAAGAAGCCCTTCTCAGATTCCTCAAAGACAGTGTTAATGGACTGCTCCACGAAACATAAGTGTAACTCTGTGAGATGAATTCACACATCACCAAGAAGTTTCTAAGAAAGCTTCTTTCTTGTTTTCTTCTGTGGATATTCCTTTGTCACTGTAATGTTCTTTGCGCTATGAAGTATCTAATTGCAGATTTCCAGAAAACTGTGCTAACAAACAGATCACAGAAGAGAAACGTGTAACTCTGTGAGTTGCATTCACACATGGCAATGCAGTTTCTCAGAAAGCTTCTCTTTAGTTATTATGTGAGGATATTTCCCTTATCACCATGGGCCCCAATAGGCTCCCAAATATCACTTTGCAGATTCCACGAAAAGAGTGTTAGCAAACTGCTTCTTGAGGCAGAGGTTGTAACTCTGTGAGATGAACTCACAGATCAGAAAGAAGTTTCTCAGAAAGCTTCTTTCACGTTTTGAACGGATGAAATTTCCTTTATCAGCGTAGGCCTCAATGTGATCCAAAGAAGCCCTTCTCAGATTCCTCAAAGACAGTGTTAATGGACTGCTCCACGAAACATAAGTGTAACTCTGTGAGATGAATTCACACATCACCAAGAAGTTTCTAAGAAAGCTTCTTTCTTGTTTTCATCTGTGGATATTCCTTTGTCACTGTAATGTTCATTGCGCTATGAAGTATCTAATTGCAGATTTCCAGAAAACTGTGCTAACAAACAGATCACAGAAGAGAAACGTGTAACTCTGTGAGTTGCATTCACACATGGCAATGCAGTTTCTCAGAAAGCTTCTCTTTAGTTATTATGTGAGGATATTTCCCTTATCACCATGGGCCCCAATAGGCTCCCAAATATCACTTTGCAGATTCCACGAAAAGAGTGTTAGCAAACTGCTTCTTGAGGCAGAGGTTGTAACTCTGTGAGATGAACTCACAGATCAGAAAGAAGTTTCTCAGAAAGCTTCTTTCACGTTTTGAACGGATGAAATTTCCTTTATCAGCGTAGGCCTCAATGTGATCCAAAGAAGCCCTTCTCAGATTCCTCAAAGACAGTGTTAATGGACTGCTCCACGAAACATAAGTGTAACTCTGTGAGATGAATTCACACATCACCAAGAAGTTTCTAAGAAAGCTTCTTTCTTGTTTTCTTCTGTGGATATTCCTTTGTCACTGTAATGTTCTTTGCGCTATGAAGTATCTAATTGCAGATTTCCAGAAAACTGTGCTAACAAACAGATCACAGAAGAGAAACGTGTAACTCTGTGAGTTGCATTCACACATGGCAATGCAGTTTCTCAGAAAGCTTCTCTTTAGTTATTATGTGAGGATATTTCCCTTATCACCATGGGCCCCAATAGGCTCCCAAATATCACTTTGCAGATTCCACGAAAAGAGTGTTAGCAAACTGCTTCTTGAGGCAGAGGTTGTAACTCTGTGAGATGAACTCACAGATCAGAAAGAAGTTTCTCAGAAAGCTTCTTTCACGTTTTGAACGGATGAAATTTCCTTTATCAGCGTAGGCCTCAATGTGATCCAAAGAAGCCCTTCTCAGATTCCTCAAAGACAGTGTTAATGGACTGCTCCACGAAACATAAGTGTAACTCTGTGAGATGAATTCACACATCACCAAGAAGTTTCTAAGAAAGCTTCTTTCTTGTTTTCTTCTGTGGATATTCCTTTGTCACTGTAATGTTCTTTGCGCTATGAAGTATCTAATTGCAGATTTCCAGAAAACTGTGCTAACAAACAGATCACAGAAGAGAAACGTGTAACTCTGTGAGTTGCATTCACACATGGCAATGCAGTTTCTCAGAAAGCTTCTCTTTAGTTATTATGTGAGGATATTTCCCTTATCACCATGGGCCCCAATAGGCTCCCAAATATCACTTTGCAGATTCCACGAAAAGAGTGTTAGCAAACTGCTTCTTGAGGCAGAGGTTGTAACTCTGTGAGATGAACTCACAGATCAGAAAGAAGTTTCTCAGAAAGCTTCTTTCACGTTTTGAACGGATGAAATTTCCTTTATCAGCGTAGGCCTCAATGTGATCCAAAGAAGCCCTTCTCAGATTCCTCAAAGACAGTGTTAATGGACTGCTCCACGAAACATAAGTGTAACTCTGTGAGATGAATTCACACATCACCAAGAAGTTTCTAAGAAAGCTTCTTTCTTGTTTTCATTCTGTGGATATTCCTTTGTCACTGTAATGTTCATTGCGCTATGAAGTATCTAATTGCAGATTTCCAGAAAACTGTGCTAACAAACAGATCACAGAAGAGAAACGTGTAACTCTGTGAGTTGCATTCACACATGGCAATGCAGTTTCTCAGAAAGCTTCTCTTTAGTTATTATGTGAGGATATTTCCCTTATCACCATGGGCCCCAATAGGCTCCCAAATATCACTTTGCAGATTCCACGAAAAGAGTGTTAGCAAACTGCTTCTTGAGGCAGAGGTTGTAACTCTGTGAGATGAACTCACAGATCAGAAAGAAGTTTCTCAGAAAGCTTCTTTCACGTTTTGAACGGATGAAATTTCCTTTATCAGCGTAGGCCTCAATGTGATCCAAAGAAGCCCTTCTCAGATTCCTCAAAGACAGTGTTAATGGACTGCTCCACGAAACATAAGTGTAACTCTGTGAGATGAATTCACACATCACCAAGAAGTTTCTAAGAAAGCTTCTTTCTTGTTTTCATCTGTGGATATTCCTTTGTCACTGTAATGTTCATTGCGCTATGAAGTATCTAATTGCAGATTTCCAGAAAACTGTGCTAACAAACAGATCACAGAAGAGAAACGTGTAACTCTGTGAGTTGCATTCACACATGGCAATGCAGTTTCTCAGAAAGCTTCTCTTTAGTTATTATGTGAGGATATTTCCCTTATCACCATGGGCCCCAATAGGCTCCCAAATATCACTTTGCAGATTCCACGAAAAGAGTGTTAGCAAACTGCTTCTTGAGGCAGAGGTTGTAACTCTGTGAGATGAACTCACAGATCAGAAAGAAGTTTCTCAGAAAGCTTCTTTCACGTTTTGAACGGATGAAATTTCCTTTATCAGCGTAGGCCTCAATGTGATCCAAAGAAGCCCTTCTCAGATTCCTCAAAGACAGTGTTAATGGACTGCTCCACGAAACATAAGTGTAACTCTGTGAGATGAATTCACACATCACCAAGAAGTTTCTAAGAAAGCTTCTTTCTTGTTTTCATTCTGTGGATATTCCTTTGTCACTGTAATGTTCATTGCGCTATGAAGTATCTAATTGCAGATTTCCAGAAAACTGTGCTAACAAACAGATCACAGAAGAGAAACGTGTAACTCTGTGAGTTGCATTCACACATGGCAATGCAGTTTCTCAGAAAGCTTCTCTTTAGTTATTATGTGAGGATATTTCCCTTATCACCATGGGCCCCAATAGGCTCCCAAATATCACTTTGCAGATTCCACGAAAAGAGTGTTAGCAAACTGCTTCTTGAGGCAGAGGTTGTAACTCTGTGAGATGAACTCACAGATCAGAAAGAAGTTTCTCAGAAAGCTTCTTTCACGTTTTGAACGGATGAAATTTCCTTTATCAGCGTAGGCCTCAATGTGATCCAAAGAAGCCCTTCTCAGATTCCTCAAAGACAGTGTTAATGGACTGCTCCACGAAACATAAGTGTAACTCTGTGAGATGAATTCACACATCACCAAGAAGTTTCTAAGAAAGCTTCTTTCTTGTTTTCATCTGTGGATATTCCTTTGTCACTGTAATGTTCTTTGCGCTATGAAGTATCTAATTGCAGATTTCCAGAAAACTGTGCTAACAAACAGATCACAGAAGAGAAACGTGTAACTCTGTGAGTTGCATTCACACATGGCAATGCAGTTTCTCAGAAAGCTTCTCTTTAGTTATTATGTGAGGATATTTCCCTTATCACCATGGGCCCCAATAGGCTCCCAAATATCACTTTGCAGATTCCACGAAAAGAGTGTTAGCAAACTGCTTCTTGAGGCAGAGGTTGTAACTCTGTGAGATGAACTCACAGATCAGAAAGAAGTTTCTCAGAAAGCTTCTTTCACGTTTTGAACGGATGAAATTTCCTTTATCAGCGTAGGCCTCAATGTGATCCAAAGAAGCCCTTCTCAGATTCCTCAAAGACAGTGTTAATGGACTGCTCCACGAAACATAAGTGTAACTCTGTGAGATGAATTCACACATCACCAAGAAGTTTCTAAGAAAGCTTCTTTCTTGTTTTCATCTGTGGATATTCCTTTGTCACTGTAATGTTCATTGCGCTATGAAGTATCTAATTGCAGATTTCCAGAAAACTGTGCTAACAAACAGATCACAGAAGAGAAACGTGTAACTCTGTGAGTTGCATTCACACATGGCAATGCAGTTTCTCAGAAAGCTTCTCTTTAGTTATTATGTGAGGATATTTCCCTTATCACCATGGGCCCCAATAGGCTCCCAAATATCACTTTGCAGATTCCACGAAAAGAGTGTTAGCAAACTGCTTCTTGAGGCAGAGGTTGTAACTCTGTGAGATGAACTCACAGATCAGAAAGAAGTTTCTCAGAAAGCTTCTTTCACGTTTTGAACGGATGAAATTTCCTTTATCAGCGTAGGCCTCAATGTGATCCAAAGAAGCCCTTCTCAGATTCCTCAAAGACAGTGTTAATGGACTGCTCCACGAAACATAAGTGTAACTCTGTGAGATGAATTCACACATCACCAAGAAGTTTCTAAGAAAGCTTCTTTCTTGTTTTCATCTGTGGATATTTCCTTTGTCACTGTAATGTTCATTGCGCTATGAAGTATCTAATTGCAGATTTCCAGAAAACTGTGCTAACAAACAGATCACAGAAGAGAAACGTGTAACTCTGTGAGTTGCATTCACACATGGCAATGCAGTTTCTCAGAAAGCTTCTCTTTAGTTATTATGTGAGGATATTTCCCTTATCACCATGGGCCCCAATAGGCTCCCAAATATCACTTTGCAGATTCCACGAAAAGAGTGTTAGCAAACTGCTTCTTGAGGCAGAGGTTGTAACTCTGTGAGATGAACTCACAGATCAGAAAGAAGTTTCTCAGAAAGCTTCTTTCACGTTTTGAACGGATGAAATTTCCTTTATCAGCGTAGGCCTCAATGTGATCCAAAGAAGCCCTTCTCAGATTCCTCAAAGACAGTGTTAATGGACTGCTCCACGAAACATAAGTGTAACTCTGTGAGATGAATTCACACATCACCAAGAAGTTTCTAAGAAAGCTTCTTTCTTGTTTTCATCTGTGGATATTTCCTTTGTCACTGTAATGTTCATTTCGCTATGAAGTATCTAATTGCAGATTTCCAGAAAACTGTGCTAACAAACAGATCACAGAAGAGAAACGTGTAACTCTGTGAGTTGCATTCACACATGGCAATGCAGTTTCTCAGAAAGCTTCTCTTTAGTTATTATGTGAGGATATTTCCCTTATCACCATGGGCCCCAATAGGCTCCCAAATATCACTTTGCAGATTCCACGAAAAGAGTGTTAGCAAACTGCTTCTTGAGGCAGAGGTTGTAACTCTGTGAGATGAACTCACAGATCAGAAAGAAGTTTCTCAGAAAGCTTCTTTCACGTTTTGAACGGATGAAATTTCCTTTATCAGCGTAGGCCTCAATGTGATCCAAAGAAGCCCTTCTCAGATTCCTCAAAGACAGTGTTAATGGACTGCTCCACGAAACATAAGTGTAACTCTGTGAGATGAATTCACACATCACCAAGAAGTTTCTAAGAAAGCTTCTTTCTTGTTTTCATCTGTGGATATTCCTTTGTCACTGTAATGTTCATTGCGCTATGAAGTATCTAATTGCAGATTTCCAGAAAACTGTGCTAACAAACAGATCACAGAAGAGAAACGTGTAACTCTGTGAGTTGCATTCACACATGGCAATGCAGTTTCTCAGAAAGCTTCTCTTTAGTTATTATGTGAGGATATTTCCCTTATCACCATGGGCCCCAATAGGCTCCCAAATATCACTTTGCAGATTCCACGAAAAGAGTGTTAGCAAACTGCTTCTTGAGGCAGAGGTTGTAACTCTGTGAGATGAACTCACAGATCAGAAAGAAGTTTCTCAGAAAGCTTCTTTCACGTTTTGAACGGATGAAATTTCCTTTATCAGCGTAGGCCTCAATGTGATCCAAAGAAGCCCTTCTCAGATTCCTCAAAGACAGTGTTAATGGACTGCTCCACGAAACATAAGTGTAACTCTGTGAGATGAATTCACACATCACCAAGAAGTTTCTAAGAAAGCTTCTTTCTTGTTTTCATCTGTGGATATTCCTTTGTCACTGTAATGTTCATTGCGCTATGAAGTATCTAATTGCAGATTTCCAGAAAACTGTGCTAACAAACAGATCACAGAAGAGAAACGTGTAACTCTGTGAGTTGCATTCACACATGGCAATGCAGTTTCTCAGAAAGCTTCTCTTTAGTTATTATGTGAGGATATTTCCCTTATCACCATGGGCCCCAATAGGCTCCCAAATATCACTTTGCAGATTCCACGAAAAGAGTGTTAGCAAACTGCTTCTTGAGGCAGAGGTTGTAACTCTGTGAGATGAACTCACAGATCAGAAAGAAGTTTCTCAGAAAGCTTCTTTCACGTTTTGAACGGATGAAATTTCCTTTATCAGCGTAGGCCTCAATGTGATCCAAAGAAGCCCTTCTCAGATTCCTCAAAGACAGTGTTAATGGACTGCTCCACGAAACATAAGTGTAACTCTGTGAGATGAATTCACACATCACCAAGAAGTTTCTAAGAAAGCTTCTTTCTTGTTTTCATCTGTGGATATTCCTTTGTCACTGTAATGTTCATTGCGCTATGAAGTATCTAATTGCAGATTTCCAGAAAACTGTGCTAACAAACAGATCACAGAAGAGAAACGTGTAACTCTGTGAGTTGCATTCACACATGGCAATGCAGTTTCTCAGAAAGCTTCTCTTTAGTTATTATGTGAGGATATTTCCCTTATCACCATGGGCCCCAATAGGCTCCCAAATATCACTTTGCAGATTCCACGAAAAGAGTGTTAGCAAACTGCTTCTTGAGGCAGAGGTTGTAACTCTGTGAGATGAACTCACAGATCAGAAAGAAGTTTCTCAGAAAGCTTCTTTCACGTTTTGAACGGATGAAATTTCCTTTATCAGCGTAGGCCTCAATGTGATCCAAAGAAGCCCTTCTCAGATTCCTCAAAGACAGTGTTAATGGACTGCTCCACGAAACATAAGTGTAACTCTGTGAGATGAATTCACACATCACCAAGAAGTTTCTAAGAAAGCTTCTTTCTTGTTTTCATCTGTGGATATTTCCTTTGTCACTGTAATGTTCATTGCGCTATGAAGTATCTAATTGCAGATTTCCAGAAAACTGTGCTAACAAACAGATCACAGAAGAGAAACGTGTAACTCTGTGAGTTGCATTCACACATGGCAATGCAGTTTCTCAGAAAGCTTCTCTTTAGTTATTATGTGAGGATATTTCCCTTATCACCATGGGCCCCAATAGGCTCCCAAATATCACTTTGCAGATTCCACGAAAAGAGTGTTAGCAAACTGCTTCTTGAGGCAGAGGTTGTAACTCTGTGAGATGAACTCACAGATCAGAAAGAAGTTTCTCAGAAAGCTTCTTTCACGTTTTGAACGGATGAAATTTCCTTTATCAGCGTAGGCCTCAATGTGATCCAAAGAAGCCCTTCTCAGATTCCTCAAAGACAGTGTTAATGGACTGCTCCACGAAACATAAGTGTAACTCTGTGAGATGAATTCACACATCACCAAGAAGTTTCTAAGAAAGCTTCTTTCTTGTTTTCATCTGTGGATATTTCCTTTGTCACTGTAATGTTCATTGCGCTATGAAGTATCTAATTGCAGATTTCCAGAAAACTGTGCTAACAAACAGATCACAGAAGAGAAACGTGTAACTCTGTGAGTTGCATTCACACATGGCAATGCAGTTTCTCAGAAAGCTTCTCTTTAGTTATTATGTGAGGATATTTCCCTTATCACCATGGGCCCCAATAGGCTCCCAAATATCACTTTGCAGATTCCACGAAAAGAGTGTTAGCAAACTGCTTCTTGAGGCAGAGGTTGTAACTCTGTGAGATGAACTCACAGATCAGAAAGAAGTTTCTCAGAAAGCTTCTTTCACGTTTTGAACGGATGAAATTTCCTTTATCAGCGTAGGCCTCAATGTGATCCAAAGAAGCCCTTCTCAGATTCCTCAAAGACAGTGTTAATGGACTGCTCCACGAAACATAAGTGTAACTCTGTGAGATGAATTCACACATCACCAAGAAGTTTCTAAGAAAGCTTCTTTCTTGTTTTCATCTGTGGATATTCCTTTGTCACTGTAATGTTCATTGCGCTATGAAGTATCTAATTGCAGATTTCCAGAAAACTGTGCTAACAAACAGATCACAGAAGAGAAACGTGTAACTCTGTGAGTTGCATTCACACATGGCAATGCAGTTTCTCAGAAAGCTTCTCTTTAGTTATTATGTGAGGATATTTCCCTTATCACCATGGGCCCCAATAGGCTCCCAAATATCACTTTGCAGATTCCACGAAAAGAGTGTTAGCAAACTGCTTCTTGAGGCAGAGGTTGTAACTCTGTGAGATGAACTCACAGATCAGAAAGAAGTTTCTCAGAAAGCTTCTTTCACGTTTTTGAACGGATGAATTTCCTTTATCAGCGTAGGCCTCAATGTGATCCAAAGAAGCCCTTCTCAGATTCCACACAAATAGGGCTAGCCACGGCCCCACGAAATACAGCTGCACTTAGTGAGTTGAATTCACACATCACAAAGCGGTTTCTCAGAAAGTCTTCTTAGTAAGACGAGGTTATTTGTGGTCTTGAGCGCCACCGTGTGTCCTATTGCAGATACTGCGAAAATTCTGCTAGGAAGTTTCTCAGTGGAAACAATGATGGACATCTGTGGGGTGAATTCACCCACAACAAAGAAGTTTTGAGAAGGCTTCTCTGCAGTTTCTCTGAGGATAGTTCCTTATTCAGCATGCGATTTAATGATATCCAAGACATCACATCTGAGATTCCTCAAAATGAGTGCTAGGAAACTCCTCCGAGAAAGGGTGATAGAACACTGTGAAATGAATTCACATATCACAAAGCAGTTTCTCAGAAAGTTTGGTTCCTCTTTCTCTTGAAGGATATTCCTTTCTCCTTCTATCTTTCAAAGCTATCTGAAATATCACTTCTCGGAATCCACGGAAACTGTGCTAACAAACAGATCACAGAAGAGAAACGTGTAACTCTGTGAGTTGCATTCACACATGGCAATGCAGTTTCTCAGAAAGCTTCTCTTTAGTTATTATGTGAGGATATTTCCCTTATCACCATGGGCCCCAATAGGCTCCCAAATATCACTTTGCAGATTCCACGAAAAGAGTGTTAGCAAACTGCTTCTTGAGGCAGAGGTTGTAACTCTGTGAGATGAACTCACAGATCAGAAAGAAGTTTCTCAGAAAGCTTCTTTCACGTTTTGAACGGATGAAATTTCCTTTATCAGCGTAGGCCTCAATGTGATCCAAAGAAGCCCTTCTCAGATTCCTCAAAGACAGTGTTAATGGACTGCTCCACGAAACATAAGTGTAACTCTGTGAGATGAATTCACACATCACCAAGAAGTTTCTAAGAAAGCTTCTTTCTTGTTTTCATCTGTGGATATTTCCTTTGTCACTGTAATGTTCATTGCGCTATGAAGTATCTAATTGCAGATTTCCAGAAAACTGTGCTAACAAACAGATCACAGAAGAGAAACGTGTAACTCTGTGAGTTGCATTCACACATGGCAATGCAGTTTCTCAGAAAGCTTCTCTTTAGTTATTATGTGAGGATATTTCCCTTATCACCATGGGCCCCAATAGGCTCCCAAATATCACTTTGCAGATTCCACGAAAAGAGTGTTAGCAAACTGCTTCTTGAGGCAGAGGTTGTAACTCTGTGAGATGAACTCACAGATCAGAAAGAAGTTTCTCAGAAAGCTTCTTTCACGTTTTGAACGGATGAAATTTCCTTTATCAGCGTAGGCCTCAATGTGATCCAAAGAAGCCCTTCTCAGATTCCTCAAAGACAGTGTTAATGGACTGCTCCACGAAACATAAGTGTAACTCTGTGAGATGAATTCACACATCACCAAGAAGTTTCTAAGAAAGCTTCTTTCTTGTTTTCATCTGTGGATATTCCTTTGTCACTGTAATGTTCATTGCGCTATGAAGTATCTAATTGCAGATTTCCAGAAAACTGTGCTAACAAACAGATCACAGAAGAGAAACGTGTAACTCTGTGAGTTGCATTCACACATGGCAATGCAGTTTCTCAGAAAGCTTCTCTTTAGTTATTATGTGAGGATATTTCCCTTATCACCATGGGCCCCAATAGGCTCCCAAATATCACTTTGCAGATTCCACGAAAAGAGTGTTAGCAAACTGCTTCTTGAGGCAGAGGTTGTAACTCTGTGAGATGAACTCACAGATCAGAAAGAAGTTTCTCAGAAAGCTTCTTTCACGTTTTGAACGGATGAAATTTCCTTTATCAGCGTAGGCCTCAATGTGATCCAAAGAAGCCCTTCTCAGATTCCTCAAAGACAGTGTTAATGGACTGCTCCACGAAACATAAGTGTAACTCTGTGAGATGAATTCACACATCACCAAGAAGTTTCTAAGAAAGCTTCTTTCTTGTTTTCATCTGTGGATATTCCTTTGTCACTGTAATGTTCATTGCGCTATGAAGTATCTAATTGCAGATTTCCAGAAAACTGTGCTAACAAACAGATCACAGAAGAGAAACGTGTAACTCTGTGAGTTGCATTCACACATGGCAATGCAGTTTCTCAGAAAGCTTCTCTTTAGTTATTATGTGAGGATATTTCCCTTATCACCATGGGCCCCAATAGGCTCCCAAATATCACTTTGCAGATTCCACGAAAAGAGTGTTAGCAAACTGCTTCTTGAGGCAGAGGTTGTAACTCTGTGAGATGAACTCACAGATCAGAAAGAAGTTTCTCAGAAAGCTTCTTTCACGTTTTGAACGGATGAAATTTCCTTTATCAGCGTAGGCCTCAATGTGATCCAAAGAAGCCCTTCTCAGATTCCTCAAAGACAGTGTTAATGGACTGCTCCACGAAACATAAGTGTAACTCTGTGAGATGAATTCACACATCACCAAGAAGTTTCTAAGAAAGCTTCTTTCTTGTTTTCATCTGTGGATATTCCTTTGTCACTGTAATGTTCATTGCGCTATGAAGTATCTAATTGCAGATTTCCAGAAAACTGTGCTAACAAACAGATCACAGAAGAGAAACGTGTAACTCTGTGAGTTGCATTCACACATGGCAATGCAGTTTCTCAGAAAGCTTCTCTTTAGTTATTATGTGAGGATATTTCCCTTATCACCATGGGCCCCAATAGGCTCCCAAATATCACTTTGCAGATTCCACGAAAAGAGTGTTAGCAAACTGCTTCTTGAGGCAGAGGTTGTAACTCTGTGAGATGAACTCACAGATCAGAAAGAAGTTTCTCAGAAAGCTTCTTTCACGTTTTGAACGGATGAAATTTCCTTTATCAGCGTAGGCCTCAATGTGATCCAAAGAAGCCCTTCTCAGATTCCTCAAAGACAGTGTTAATGGACTGCTCCACGAAACATAAGTGTAACTCTGTGAGATGAATTCACACATCACCAAGAAGTTTCTAAGAAAGCTTCTTTCTTGTTTTCATCTGTGGATATTTCCTTTGTCACTGTAATGTTCATTGCGCTATGAAGTATCTAATTGCAGATTTCCAGAAAACTGTGCTAACAAACAGATCACAGAAGAGAAACGTGTAACTCTGTGAGTTGCATTCACACATGGCAATGCAGTTTCTCAGAAAGCTTCTCTTTAGTTATTATGTGAGGATATTTCCCTTATCACCATGGGCCCCAATAGGCTCCCAAATATCACTTTGCAGATTCCACGAAAAGAGTGTTAGCAAACTGCTTCTTGAGGCAGAGGTTGTAACTCTGTGAGATGAACTCACAGATCAGAAAGAAGTTTCTCAGAAAGCTTCTTTCACGTTTTGAACGGATGAAATTTCCTTTATCAGCGTAGGCCTCAATGTGATCCAAAGAAGCCCTTCTCAGATTCCTCAAAGACAGTGTTAATGGACTGCTCCACGAAACATAAGTGTAACTCTGTGAGATGAATTCACACATCACCAAGAAGTTTCTAAGAAAGCTTCTTTCTTGTTTTCATCTGTGGATATTTCCTTTGTCACTGTAATGTTCATTGCGCTATGAAGTATCTAATTGCAGATTTCCAGAAAACTGTGCTAACAAACAGATCACAGAAGAGAAACGTGTAACTCTGTGAGTTGCATTCACACATGGCAATGCAGTTTCTCAGAAAGCTTCTCTTTAGTTATTATGTGAGGATATTTCCCTTATCACCATGGGCCCCAATAGGCTCCCAAATATCACTTTGCAGATTCCACGAAAAGAGTGTTAGCAAACTGCTTCTTGAGGCAGAGGTTGTAACTCTGTGAGATGAACTCACAGATCAGAAAGAAGTTTCTCAGAAAGCTTCTTTCACGTTTTGAACGGATGAAATTTCCTTTATCAGCGTAGGCCTCAATGTGATCCAAAGAAGCCCTTCTCAGATTCCTCAAAGACAGTGTTAATGGACTGCTCCACGAAACATAAGTGTAACTCTGTGAGATGAATTCACACATCACCAAGAAGTTTCTAAGAAAGCTTCTTTCTTGTTTTCATCTGTGGATATTTCCTTTGTCACTGTAATGTTCATTGCGCTATGAAGTATCTAATTGCAGATTTCCAGAAAACTGTGCTAACAAACAGATCACAGAAGAGAAACGTGTAACTCTGTGAGTTGCATTCACACATGGCAATGCAGTTTCTCAGAAAGCTTCTCTTTAGTTATTATGTGAGGATATTTCCCTTATCACCATGGGCCCCAATAGGCTCCCAAATATCACTTTGCAGATTCCACGAAAAGAGTGTTAGCAAACTGCTTCTTGAGGCAGAGGTTGTAACTCTGTGAGATGAACTCACAGATCAGAAAGAAGTTTCTCAGAAAGCTTCTTTCACGTTTTGAACGGATGAAATTTCCTTTATCAGCGTAGGCCTCAATGTGATCCAAAGAAGCCCTTCTCAGATTCCTCAAAGACAGTGTTAATGGACTGCTCCACGAAACATAAGTGTAACTCTGTGAGATGAATTCACACATCACCAAGAAGTTTCTAAGAAAGCTTCTTTCTTGTTTTCATCTGTGGATATTCCTTTGTCACTGTAATGTTCATTGCGCTATGAAGTATCTAATTGCAGATTTCCAGAAAACTGTGCTAACAAACAGATCACAGAAGAGAAACGTGTAACTCTGTGAGTTGCATTCACACATGGCAATGCAGTTTCTCAGAAAGCTTCTCTTTAGTTATTATGTGAGGATATTTCCCTTATCACCATGGGCCCCAATAGGCTCCCAAATATCACTTTGCAGATTCCACGAAAAGAGTGTTAGCAAACTGCTTCTTGAGGCAGAGGTTGTAACTCTGTGAGATGAACTCACAGATCAGAAAGAAGTTTCTCAGAAAGCTTCTTTCACGTTTTGAACGGATGAAATTTCCTTTATCAGCGTAGGCCTCAATGTGATCCAAAGAAGCCCTTCTCAGATTCCTCAAAGACAGTGTTAATGGACTGCTCCACGAAACATAAGTGTAACTCTGTGAGATGAATTCACACATCACCAAGAAGTTTCTAAGAAAGCTTCTTTCTTGTTTTCATCTGTGGATATTTCCTTTGTCACTGTAATGTTCATTGCGCTATGAAGTATCTAATTGCAGATTTCCAGAAAACTGTGCTAACAAACAGATCACAGAAGAGAAACGTGTAACTCTGTGAGTTGCATTCACACATGGCAATGCAGTTTCTCAGAAAGCTTCTCTTTAGTTATTATGTGAGGATATTTCCCTTATCACCATGGGCCCCAATAGGCTCCCAAATATCACTTTGCAGATTCCACGAAAAGAGTGTTAGCAAACTGCTTCTTGAGGCAGAGGTTGTAACTCTGTGAGATGAACTCACAGATCAGAAAGAAGTTTCTCAGAAAGCTTCTTTCACGTTTTGAACGGATGAAATTTCCTTTATCAGCGTAGGCCTCAATGTGATCCAAAGAAGCCCTTCTCAGATTCCTCAAAGACAGTGTTAATGGACTGCTCCACGAAACATAAGTGTAACTCTGTGAGATGAATTCACACATCACCAAGAAGTTTCTAAGAAAGCTTCTTTCTTGTTTTCATCTGTGGATATTTCCTTTGTCACTGTAATGTTCATTGCGCTATGAAGTATCTAATTGCAGATTTCCAGAAAACTGTGCTAACAAACAGATCACAGAAGAGAAACGTGTAACTCTGTGAGTTGCATTCACACATGGCAATGCAGTTTCTCAGAAAGCTTCTCTTTAGTTATTATGTGAGGATATTTCCCTTATCACATGGGCCCCAATAGGCTCCCAAATATCACTTTGCAGATTCCACGAAAAGAGTGTTAGCAAACTGCTTCTTGAGGCAGAGGTTGTAACTCTGTGAGATGAACTCACAGATCAGAAAGAAGTTTCTCAGAAAGCTTCTTTCACGTTTGAACGGATGAAATTTACTTTATCAGCGTAGGCCTCAATGTGATCCAAAGAAGCCCTTCTCAGATTCCTCAAAGACAGTGTTAATGGACTGCTCCACGAAACATAAGTGTAACTCTGTGAGATGAATTCACA
>NC_044560.1:135226342-135269481 GCF_007565055.1 Rhinopithecus roxellana
GAAAACTAGAAAGAAGCTTTCTTAGAAAACTTCTTGGTGATGTGTGAATTCATCTCACAGAGTTACACTTATTCGTGGAGCAGTCCATTAACACTGCTTTGGGGAAACTGAGAAGGGCTTCTTTGGATCACATTGAGGCCTACGCTGATAAGGAAATTTCATCCGTTCAAAACGTGAAAGAAGCTTTCTGAGAAACTTCTTTCTGATCTGTGAGTTCATCTCACAGAGTTACAACTCTGCCTAAGAAGCCGTTTGCTAACATTTTTGGTGGAATCTGCAAAGTGATATTGGGAGCCTATTGGGCCCATGGTGATAAAGGAATATCCTCATAATAACTAAAGAGAAGCTTTCTGAGAAACTGCATTGCCATGTGTGAATGCAACTCACGAGTTTACACGTTCTCTTCAGTGATCAGTTGTTAGCACAGTTTTCTGGAATCTGCAATTAGATACTTCATAGCGCAATGAACATTACAGTGACAAAGGAAATTCCACAGATGAAAACTAGAAAGAAGCTTTCTTAGAAACTTTGGTGATGTGTGAATTCATCTCACAGAGTTACACTTATGTTTCGTGGAGCAGTCCATTAACACTGTCTTTGGGGAAACTGAGAAGGGCTTCTTTGGATCACATGAGGCCTACGCTGATAAAGGAAATTTCATCCGTTCAAAACGTGAAAGAAGCTTTCTGAGAAATTCTTTCTGATCTGTGAGTTCATCTCACAGAGTTACAACCTCTGCCTAAGAAGCAGTTTGCTAACACTTTGTTGGTGGAATCTGCAAAGTGATATTTGGGAGCCTATTGAGGCCCATGGTGATAAAGGAATTAATCCTCACATAATAACTAAGGAGAAGCTTTCTGAGAAACTGCAATTGCCATGTGTGATGCAACTCACAGAGTTACACGTTTCTCTTCAGTGATCAGTTTGTTAGCACAGTTTTTCTGGAAATCTGCAATTAGATACTCAGCGCAATGAACATTACACTGACAAAGGAAATTTCCACAGATGAAAACTAGAAAGAAGCTTTCTTAAAACTTCTTGGTGATGTGTGAATTCATCTCACAGAGTTACACTTATGTTTCGTGGAGCAGTCCATTAACACTGTCTTTGGGGAAACTGGAGAAGGGCTTCTTTGGATCACATTGAGCCTACGCTGATAATGGAAATTTCATCCGTTCAAACGTGAAAGAAGCTTTTGAGAAAGTGTTTCTGATCTGTGAGTTCATCTCACAGAGTTACAACCTCTGCCTCAAATAAGCAGTTTGCTAACACTACTTTTCGTGGAATCTGCAAAGTGATATTTGGGAGCCTATTGGGGCCCATGGTGATAAAGGAATTATCCTCACATAATACTAAGGAGAAGCTTTTTGAGAAACTGCATTGCCATTGTGAATGCAACTCACAGAGTTTACACGTTTCTCTTCAGTGATCAGTTTGTTAGCAAAGTTTTCTGGAAATCTGCAATTAGATTACTTCATCAGCGCAATGAACATTACAGTGACAAAGAAATTTCCACAGATGAAAAACTAGAAAGAAGCTTTCTTAGAACTTCTTGGTGATGTGTGAATTCATCTCACAGAGTTACACTTATGTTTCGTGGAGCAGTCCATAACACTGTCTGTGGGGAAAACTGAGAAGGGCTTCTTTGGATCACATTGAGGCCTACGCTGATAAAGGAAATTTCATCCGTTCAAAACGTTGAAAAAGCTTTTTGAGACAGTTCTTTCTGATCTGTGAGTTCATCTCACAGAGTTACAACCTCTGCCTCAAACAGTTTGCTAACACTCTTTTCTTGGAATCTGCAAAGTGATATTTGGGAGCCTATTGGGGCCCATGGTGATAAAGGAATTATCCTCACATAATAACTAAAAGAAGCTTTGTGAGAAACTGCATTGCCATGTGTGAATGCAACTCACAGAGTTACGCCAGTGTTTTTTTGGGCCGTTTCTTAGGACTGTTTCCGTGGATTCCGAGAAGTGATATTTCATATAGCTTTGAAATAATAGAGGAGAAAACTAATATACTCAAGAGAAAGCGGAACCAAGCTTCTGCGAAACTGCTTTTGATATGTGAATTCATTTCACAGTGTTCTATCACCCTTTCTCGGGGGAGTTTCCTAGCACTCATTTTGAGGAATCTCAGATGTGATGTCTTGGATATCGTTGAATCGCTGCTGAATAAGGAACTATCCTCAGAGAAACCTGCAGAGACCTTCTCAGAAACTTCTTGTTGTGGGTGAATTCAGCCCACAGATGTCCATCATTGGTTTCCACTGAGAAACTTGCTATCAGAGTTTTCCGCAGAATCTGCAATAGGAGCACACGGTGGCGCTCCAAGACCACAAATAACCTCGTCTTACTAAAGTGGGAAGCTTTCTGAGAAACCGCTTTGTGATGTGTGAATTCAACTCACTAAGTTGCAGCTGTAGTTCGTGGGGCCGTGGCCTAGCCCTTGTTTGTGGAATCTGAGAACAGATATTCCCGATCCCTTTGAAACAATGGGGCCAATTGAAACATCTTCCAATAAAAATGAGAAAGAAAGCTTTCTGAGAAACTTCTTTCTGATCTGTGGTTCATCTCACAGAGTTACCACACCTCTGCCCAAAGAAGCAGATGGCTAACACTCTGTTCGTGTAATCTGCAAAATGATATTGGGAGCCTATTGGGGCCCATGGTGATAAAGGAATATCCTCACATAATAACTAAAAGAGAAGCTTTCTGAGAAACTGCATTGCCTTGTGTGAATGCAACTCACAGAGTTACACGTTTCTCTTCAGTGATCAGTTTGTTAGCACAGTTTTCTGGAAATCTGCAATTAGATACTTCATAGCGCAATGAACATTACAGTGACAAAGGAAATTTCCACAGATGAAAACTAGAAAGAAGCTTTCTTAGAAACTTCTTGGTGATGTGTGAATTCATCTCACAGAGTTACACTTATGTTTCGTGGAGCAGTCCATTAACACTGTCTTTGGGGAAACTGAGAAGGGCTTCTTTGGATCACATTGAGGCCTACGCTGATAAAGGAAATTTCATCCGTTCAAAACGTGAAAGAAGCTTTCTGAGAAACTTCTTTCTGATCTGTGAGTTCATCTCACAGAGTTACAACCTCTGCCTTAAGAAGCAGTTTGCTAACACTTTTTTGGTGGAATCTGCAAAGTGATATTTGGGAGCCTATTGAGGCCCATGGTGATAAAGGAATTATCCTCACATAATAACTAAGGAGAAGCTTTCTGAGAAACTGCATTGCCATGTGTGAATGCAACTCACAGAGTTACACGTTTCTCTTCAGTGATCAGTTTGTTAGCACAGTTTTCTGGAAATCTGCAATTAGATACTTCACAGCGCAATGAACATTACAGTGACAAAGGAAATTTCCACAGATGAAAACTAGAAAGAAGCTTTCTTAGAAACTTCTTGGTGATGTGTGAATTCATCTCACAGAGTTACACTTATGTTTCGTGGAGCAGTCCATTAACACTGTCTTTGGGGAAACTGAGAAGGGCTTCTTTGGATCACATTGAGGCCTACGCTGATAAAGGAAATTTCATCCGTTCAAAACGTGAAAGAAGCTTTCTGAGAAACTTCTTTCTGATCTGTGAGTTCATCTCACAGAGTTACAACCTCTGCCTTAAGAAGCAGTTTGCTAACACTTTTTGGTGGAATCTGCAAAGTGATATTTGGGAGCCTATTGAGGCCCATGGTGATAAAGGAATTATCCTCACATAATAACTAAGGAGAAGCTTTCTGAGAAACTGCATTGCCATGTGTGAATGCAACTCACAGAGTTACACGTTTCTCTTCAGTGATCAGTTTGTTAGCACAGTTTTCTGGAAATCTGCAATTAGATACTTCACAGCGCAATGAACATTACAGTGACAAAGGAAATTTCCACAGATGAAAACTAGAAAGAAGCTTTCTTAGAAACTTCTTGGTGATGTGTGAATTCATCTCACAGAGTTACACTTATGTTTCGTGGAGCAGTCCATTAACACTGTCTTTGGGGAAATCTGAGAAGGGCTTCTTTGGATCACATTGAGGCCTACGCTGATAAAGGAAATTTCATCCGTTCAAAACGTGAAAGAAGCTTTCTGAGAAACTTCTTTCTGATCTGTGAGTTCATCTCACAGAGTTACAACCTCTGCCTCAAGAAGCAGTTTGCTAACACGCTTTTAGTGGAATCTGCAAAGTGATATTGGGAGCGTATTGGAGGCCCATGGTGATAAAGCAAATATCCTCACATAATAACTAAGAGAAGCTTTCTGAGAAACTGCATTGCCATGTGTGAATGCAACTCACAGAGTTACACGTTTCTCTTCAGTGATCAGTTTGTTAGCACAGTTTTCTGGAAATCTGCAATTAGATACTTCATAGCGCAATGAACATTACAGTGACAAAGGAAATTTCCACAGATGAAAACTAGAAAGAAGCTTTCTTAGAAACTTCTTGGTGATGTGTGAATTCATCTCACAGAGTTACACTTATGTTTCGTGGAGCAGTCCATTAACACTGTCTTTGGGGAAACTGAGAAGGGCTTCTTTGGATCACATTGAGGCCTACGCTGATAAAGGAAATTTCATCCGTTCAAAACGTGAAAGAAGCTTTCTGAGAAACTTCTTTCTGATCTGTGAGTTCATCTCACAGAGTTACAACCTCTGCCTTAAGAAGCAGTTTGCTAACACTTTTTTGGTGGAATCTGCAAAGTGATATTTGGGAGCCTATTGAGGCCCATGGTGATAAAGGAATTATCCTCACATAATAACTAAGGAGAAGCTTTCTGAGAAACTGCATTGCCATGTGTGAATGCAACTCACAGAGTTACACGTTTCTCTTCAGTGATCAGTTTGTTAGCACAGTTTTCTGGAAATCTGCAATTAGATACTTCACTAGCGCAATGAACATTACAGTGACAAAGGAAATTTCCACAGATGAAAACTAGAAAGAAGCTTTCTTAGAAACTTCTTGGTGATGTGTGAATTCATCTCACAGAGTTACACTTATGTTTCGTGGAGCAGTCCATTAACACTGTCTTTGGGGAAACTGAGAAGGGCTTCTTTGGATCACATTGAGGCCTACGCTGATAAAGGAAATTTCATCCGTTCAAAACGTGAAAGAAGCTTTCTGAGAAACTTCTTTCTGATCTGTGAGTTCATCTCACAGAGTTACAACCTCTGCCTTAAGAAGCAGTTTGCTAACACTTTTTTGGTGGAATCTGCAAAGTGATATTGGGAGCCTATTGAGGCCCATGGTGATAAAGGAATTATCCTCACATAATAACTAAGAGAAGCTTTCTGAGAAACTGCATTGCCATGTGTGAATGCAACTCACAGAGTTACACGTTTCTCTTCAGTGATCAGTTTGTTAGCACAGTTTTCTGGAAATCTGCAATTAGATACTTCATAGCGCAATGAACATTACAGTGACAAAGGAAATTTCCACAGATGAAAACTAGAAAGAAGCTTTCTTAGAAACTTCTTGGTGATGTGTGAATTCATCTCACAGAGTTACACTTATGTTTCGTGGAGCAGTCCATTAACACTGTCTTTGGGGAAACTGAGAAGGGCTTCTTTGGATCACATTGAGGCCTACGCTGATAAAGGAAATTTCATCCGTTCAAAACGTGAAAGAAGCTTTCTGAGAAACTTCTTTCTGATCTGTGAGTTCATCTCACAGAGTTACAACCTCTGCCTTAAGAAGCAGTTTGCTAACACTTTTTTGGTGGAATCTGCAAAGTGATATTTGGGAGCCTATTGAGGCCCATGGTGATAAAGGAATTATCCTCACATAATAACTAAGGAGAAGCTTTCTGAGAAACTGCATTGCCATGTGTGAATGCAACTCACAGAGTTACACGTTTCTCTTCAGTGATCAGTTTGTTAGCACAGTTTTCTGGAAATCTGCAATTAGATACTTCATAGCGCAATGAACATTACAGTGACAAAGGAAATTTCCACAGATGAAAACTAGAAAGAAGCTTTCTTAGAAACTTCTTGGTGATGTGTGAATTCATCTCACAGAGTTACACTTATGTTTCGTGGAGCAGTCCATTAACACTGTCTTTGGGGAAACTGAGAAGGGCTTCTTTGGATCACATTGAGGCCTACGCTGATAAAGGAAATTTCATCCGTTCAAAACGTGAAAGAAGCTTTCTGAGAAACTTCTTTCTGATCTGTGAGTTCATCTCACAGAGTTACAACCTCTGCCTTAAGAAGCAGTTTGCTAACACTTTTTGGTGGAATCTGCAAAGTGATATTTGGGAGCCTATTGAGGCCCATGGTGATAAAGGAATTATCCTCACATAATAACTAAGGAGAAGCTTTCTGAGAAACTGCATTGCCATGTGTGAATGCAACTCACAGAGTTACACGTTTCTCTTCAGTGATCAGTTTGTTAGCACAGTTTTCTGGAAATCTGCAATTAGATACTTCATAGCGCAATGAACATTACAGTGACAAAGGAAATTTCCACAGATGAAAACTAGAAAGAAGCTTTCTTAGAAACTTCTTGGTGATGTGTGAATTCATCTCACAGAGTTACACTTATGTTTCGTGGAGCAGTCCATTAACACTGTCTTTGGGGAAACTGAGAAGGGCTTCTTTGGATCACATTGAGGCCTACGCTGATAAAGGAAATTTCATCCGTTCAAAACGTGAAAGAAGCTTTCTGAGAAACTTCTTTCTGATCTGTGAGTTCATCTCACAGAGTTACAACCTCTGCCTTAAGAAGCAGTTTGCTAACACTTTTTGGTGGAATCTGCAAAGTGATATTTGGGAGCCTATTGAGGCCCATGGTGATAAAGGAATTATCCTCACATAATAACTAAGGAGAAGCTTTCTGAGAAACTGCATTGCCATGTGTGAATGCAACTCACAGAGTTACACGTTTCTCTTCAGTGATCAGTTTGTTAGCACAGTTTTCTGGAAATCTGCAATTAGATACTTCATAGCGCAATGAACATTACAGTGACAAAGGAAATTTCCACAGATGAAAACTAGAAAGAAGCTTTCTTAGAAACTTCTTGGTGATGTGTGAATTCATCTCACAGAGTTACACTTATGTTTCGTGGAGCAGTCCATTAACACTGTCTTTGGGGAAACTGAGAAGGGCTTCTTTGGATCACATTGAGGCCTACGCTGATAAAGGAAATTTCATCCGTTCAAAACGTGAAAGAAGCTTTCTGAGAAACTTCTTTCTGATCTGTGAGTTCATCTCACAGAGTTACAACCTCTGCCTTAAGAAGCAGTTTGCTAACACTTTTTGGTGGAATCTGCAAAGTGATATTTGGGAGCCTATTGAGGCCCATGGTGATAAAGGAATTATCCTCACATAATAACTAAGAGAAGCTTTCTGAGAAACTGCATTGCCATGTGTGAATGCAACTCACAGAGTTACACGTTTCTCTTCAGTGATCAGTTTGTTAGCACAGTTTTCTGGAAATCTGCAATTAGATACTTCATAGCGCAATGAACATTACAGTGACAAAGGAAATTTCCACAGATGAAAACTAGAAAGAAGCTTTCTTAGAAACTTCTTGGTGATGTGTGAATTCATCTCACAGAGTTACACTTATGTTTCGTGGAGCAGTCCATTAACACTGTCTTTGGGGAAACTGAGAAGGGCTTCTTTGGATCACATTGAGGCCTACGCTGATAAAGGAAATTTCATCCGTTCAAAACGTGAAAGAAGCTTTCTGAGAAACTTCTTTCTGATCTGTGAGTTCATCTCACAGAGTTACAACCTCTGCCTTAAGAAGCAGTTTGCTAACACTTTTTGGTGGAATCTGCAAAGTGATATTTGGGAGCCTATTGAGGCCCATGGTGATAAAGGAATTATCCTCACATAATAACTAAGGAGAAGCTTTCTGAGAAACTGCATTGCCATGTGTGAATGCAACTCACAGAGTTACACGTTTCTCTTCAGTGATCAGTTTGTTAGCACAGTTTTCTGGAAATCTGCAATTAGATACTTCATAGCGCAATGAACATTACAGTGACAAAGGAAATTTCCACAGATGAAAACTAGAAAGAAGCTTTCTTAGAAACTTCTTGGTGATGTGTGAATTCATCTCACAGAGTTACACTTATGTTTCGTGGAGCAGTCCATTAACACTGTCTTTGGGGAAACTGAGAAGGGCTTCTTTGGATCACATTGAGGCCTACGCTGATAAAGGAAATTTCATCCGTTCAAAACGTGAAAGAAGCTTTCTGAGAAACTTCTTTCTGATCTGTGAGTTCATCTCACAGAGTTACAACCTCTGCCTCAAGAAGCAGTTTGCTAACACTCTTTTCTTGGAATCTGCAAAGTGATATTTGGGAGCCTATTGGGGCCCATGGTGATAAAGGAATTATCCTCACATAATAACTAAAGAGAAGCTTTGTGAGAAACTGCATTGCCATGTGTGAATGCAACTCACAGAGTTACGCCAGTGTTTTTTTGGGGCCGTTTCTTAGGACTGTTTCCGTGGATTCCGAGAAGTGATATTTCAGATAGCTTTGAAGAATAGAAGGAGAAAACTAATATACTCCAAGAGAAAGCGGAACCAAGCTTTCTGCGAAACTGCTTTGTGATATGTGAATTCATTTCACAGTGTTCTATCACCCTTTCTCGGGGGAGTTTCCTAGCACTCATTTTGAGGAATCTCAGATGTGATGTCTTGGATATCGTTGAATCGCATGCTGAATAAGGAACTATCCTCAGAGAAACCTGCAGAGAAGCCTTCTCAGAAACTTCTTTGTTGTGGGTGAATTCAGCCCACAGATGTCCATCATTGTTTCCACTGAGAAACTTGCTAGCAGAGTTTTCGCAGAATCTGCAATAGGACACACGGTGGCGCTCCAAGACCACAAATAACCTCGTCTTACTAAAGTGGGAAGCTTTCTGAGAAACCGCTTTGTGATGTGTGAATTCAACTCACTAAGTTGCAGCTGTATTTCGTGGGGCCGTGGCCTAGCCCTATTTGTGTGGAATCTGAGAACAGATATTCCCGATCCCTTTGAAAACAATGGGGCCAATGGAAACATCTTCCAATAAAAATGAGAAAGAAGCTTTCTGAGAAACTTCTTTCTGATCTGTGAGTTCATCTCACAGAGTTACCACCTCTGCCCAAAGAAGCAGATGGCTAACACTCTGTTCGTGTAATCTGCAAAATGATATTTGGGAGCCTATTGGGGCCCATGGTGATAAAGGAATTATCCTCACATAATAACTAAGAGAAGCTTTCTGAGAAACTGCATTGCCATGTGTGAATGCAACTCACAGAGTTATACGTTTCTCTTCAGTGATCAGTTTGTTAGCACAGTTTTCTGGAAATCTGCAATTAGATACTTCATAGCGCAATGAACATTACAGTGACAAAGGAAATTTCCACAGATGAAAACTAGAAAGAAGCTTTCTTAGAAACTTCTTGGTGATGTGTGAATTCATCTCACAGAGTTACACTTATGTTTCGTGGAGCAGTCCATTAACACTGTCTTTGGGGAAACTGAGAAGGGCTTCTTTGGATCACATTGAGGCCTACGCTGATAAAGGAAATTTCATCCGTTCAAAACGTGAAAGAAGCTTTCTGAGAAACTTCTTTCTGATCTGTGAGTTCATCTCACAGAGTTACAACCTCTGCCTTAAGAAGCAGTTTGCTAACACTTTTTTGGTGGAATCTGCAAAGTGATATTTGGGAGCCTATTGAGGCCCATGGTGATAAAGGAATTATCCTCACATAATAACTAAGGAGAAGCTTTCTGAGAAACTGCATTGCCATGTGTGAATGCAACTCACAGAGTTACACGTTTCTCTTCAGTGATCAGTTTGTTAGCACAGTTTTCTGGAAATCTGCAATTAGATACTTCACTAGCGCAATGAACATTACAGTGACAAAGGAAATTTCCACAGATGAAAACTAGAAAGAAGCTTTCTTAGAAACTTCTTGGTGATGTGTGAATTCATCTCACAGAGTTACACTTATGTTTCGTGGAGCAGTCCATTAACACTGTCTTTGGGGAATCTGAGAAGGGCTTCTTTGGATCACATTGAGGCCTACGCTGATAAAGGAAATTTCACCCGTTCAAAACGTGAAAGAAGCTTTCTGAGAAAGTTCTTTCTGATCTGTGAGTTCATCTCACAGAGTTACAACCTCTGCCTTAAGAAGCAGTTTGCTAACACTTTTTGGTGGAATCTGCAAAGTGATATTGGGAGCCTATTGAGGCCCATGGTGATAAAGGAATATCCTCACATAATAACTAAGAGAAGCTTTCTGAGAAACTGCATTGCCATGTGTGAATGCAACTCACAGAGTTACACGTTTCTCTTCAGTGATCAGTTTGTTAGCACAGTTTTCTGGAAATCTGCAATTAGATACTTCATAGCGCAATGAACATTACAGTGACAAAGGAAATTTCCACAGATGAAAACTAGAAAGAAGCTTTCTTAGAAACTTCTTGGTGATGTGTGAATTCATCTCACAGAGTTACACTTATGTTTCGTGGAGCAGTCCATTAACACTGTCTTTGGGGAAACTGAGAAGGGCTTCTTTGGATCACATTGAGGCCTACGCTGATAAAGGAAATTTCATCCGTTCAAAACGTGAAAGAAGCTTTCTGAGAAACTTCTTTCTGATCTGTGAGTTCATCTCACAGAGTTACAACCTCTGCCTTAAGAAGCAGTTTGCTAACACTTTTTGGTGGAATCTGCAAAGTGATATTTGGGAGCCTATTGAGGCCCATGGTGATAAAGGAATTATCCTCACATAATAACTAAAGAGAAGCTTTCTGAGAAACTGCATTGCCATGTGTGAATGCAACTCACAGAGTTACACGTTTCTCTTCAGTGATCAGTTTGTTAGCACAGTTTTCTGGAAATCTGCAATTAGATACTTCATAGCGCAATGAACATTACAGTGACAAAGGAAATTTCCACAGATGAAAACTAGAAAGAAGCTTTCTTAGAAACTTCTTGGTGATGTGTGAATTCATCTCACAGAGTTACACTTATGTTTCGTGGAGCAGTCCATTAACACTGTCTTTGGGGAAACTGAGAAGGGCTTCTTTGGATCACATTGAGGCCTACGCTGATAAAGGAAATTTCATCCGTTCAAAACGTGAAAGAAGCTTTCTGAGAAACTTCTTTCTGATCTGTGAGTTCATCTCACAGAGTTACAACCTCTGCCTTAAGAAGCAGTTTGCTAACACTTTTTTGGTGGAATCTGCAAAGTGATATTTGGGAGCCTATTGAGGCCCATGGTGATAAAGGAATTATCCTCACATAATAACTAAAGAGAAGCTTTCTGAGAAACTGCATTGCCATGTGTGAATGCAACTCACAGAGTTACACGTTTCTCTTCAGTGATCAGTTTGTTAGCACAGTTTTCTGGAAATCTGCAATTAGATACTTCATAGCGCAATGAACATTACAGTGACAAAGGAAATTTCCACAGATGAAAACTAGAAAGAAGCTTTCTTAGAAACTTCTTGGTGATGTGTGAATTCATCTCACAGAGTTACACTTATGTTTCGTGGAGCAGTCCATTAACACTGTCTTTGGGGAAACTGAGAAGGGCTTCTTTGGATCACATTGAGGCCTACGCTGATAAAGGAAATTTCATCCGTTCAAAACGTGAAAGAAGCTTTCTGAGAAACTTCTTTCTGATCTGTGAGTTCATCTCACAGAGTTACAACCTCTGCCTTAAGAAGCAGTTTGCTAACACTTTTTTGGTGGAATCTGCAAAGTGATATTTGGGAGCCTATTGAGGCCCATGGTGATAAAGGAATTATCCTCACATAATAACTAAAGGAGAAGCTTTCTGAGAAACTGCATTGCCATGTGTGAATGCAACTCACAGAGTTACACGTTTCTCTTCAGTGATCAGTTTGTTAGCACAGTTTTCTGGAAATCTGCAATTAGATACTTCATAGCGCAATGAACATTACAGTGACAAAGGAAATTTCCACAGATGAAAACTAGAAAGAAGCTTTCTTAGAAACTTCTTGGTGATGTGTGAATTCATCTCACAGAGTTACACTTATGTTTCGTGGAGCAGTCCATTAACACTGTCTTTGGGGAAACTGAGAAGGGCTTCTTTGGATCACATTGAGGCCTACGCTGATAAAGGAAATTTCATCCGTTCAAAACGTGAAAGAAGCTTTCTGAGAAACTTCTTTCTGATCTGTGAGTTCATCTCACAGAGTTACAACCTCTGCCTTAAGAAGCAGTTTGCTAACACTTTTTGGTGGAATCTGCAAAGTGATATTTGGGAGCCTATTGAGGCCCATGGTGATAAAGGAATTATCCTCACATAATAACTAAGAGAAGCTTTCTGAGAAACTGCATTGCCATGTGTGAATGCAACTCACAGAGTTACACGTTTCTCTTCAGTGATCAGTTTGTTAGCACAGTTTTCTGGAAATCTGCAATTAGATACTTCACTAGCGCAATGAACATTACAGTGACAAAGGAAATTTCCACAGATGAAAACTAGAAAGAAGCTTTCTTAGAAACTTCTTGGTGATGTGTGAATTCATCTCACAGAGTTACACTTATGTTTCGTGGAGCAGTCCATTAACACTGTCTTTGGGGAACTGAGAAGGGCTTCTTTGGATCACATTGAGGCCTACGCTGATAAAGGAAATTTCATCCGTTCAAAACGTGAAAGAAGCTTTCTGAGAAACTTCTTTCTGATCTGTGAGTTCATCTCACAGAGTTACAACCTCTGCCTTAAGAAGCAGTTTGCTAACACTTTTTTGTGGAATCTGCAAAGTGATATTTGGGAGCCTATTGAGGCCCATGGTGATAAAGGAATTATCCTCACATAATAACTAAAGAGAAGCTTTCTGAGAAACTGCATTGCCATGTGTGAATGCAACTCACAGAGTTACACGTTTCTCTTCAGTGATCAGTTTGTTAGCACAGTTTTCTGGAAATCTGCAATTAGATACTTCACTAGCGCAATGAACATTACAGTGACAAAGGAAATTTCCACAGATGAAAACTAGAAAGAAGCTTTCTTAGAAACTTCTTGGTGATGTGTGAATTCATCTCACAGAGTTACACTTATGTTTCGTGGAGCAGTCCATTAACACTGTCTTTGGGGAAACTGAGAAGGGCTTCTTTGGATCACATTGAGGCCTACGCTGATAAAGGAAATTTCATCCGTTCAAAACGTGAAAGAAGCTTTCTGAGAAACTTCTTTCTGATCTGTGAGTTCATCTCACAGAGTTACAACCTCTGCCTTAAGAAGCAGTTTGCTAACACTTTTTGGTGGAATCTGCAAAGTGATATTTGGGAGCCTATTGAGGCCCATGGTGATAAAGGAATTATCCTCACATAATAACTAAGGAGAAGCTTTCTGAGAAACTGCATTGCCATGTGTGAATGCAACTCACAGAGTTACACGTTTCTCTTCAGTGATCAGTTTGTTAGCACAGTTTTCTGGAAATCTGCAATTAGATACTTCATAGCGCAATGAACATTACAGTGACAAAGGAAATTTCCACAGATGAAAACTAGAAAGAAGCTTTCTTAGAAACTTCTTGGTGATGTGTGAATTCATCTCACAGAGTTACACTTATGTTTCGTGGAGCAGTCCATTAACACTGTCTTTGGGGAAACTGAGAAGGGCTTCTTTGGATCACATTGAGGCCTACGCTGATAAAGGAAATTTCATCCGTTCAAAACGTGAAAGAAGCTTTCTGAGAAAGTTCTTTCTGATCTGTGAGTTCATCTCACAGAGTTACAACCTCTGCCTAAGAAGCAGTTTGCTAACACTCTTTTCTGTGGAATCTGCAAAGTGATATTTGGGAGCCTATTGAGGCCCATGGTGATAAAGGAATTATCCTCACATAATAACTAAAGAGAAGCTTTGTGAGAAACTGCATTGCCATGTGTGAATGCAACTCACAGAGTTACGCCAGTGTTTTTTGGGGCCGTTTCTTAGGACTGTTTCCGTGGATTCCGAGAAGTGATATTTCAGATAGCTTTGAAGAATAGAAGGAGAAACTAATATACTCCAAGAGAAAGCGGAACCAAGCTTTCTGCGAAACTGCTTTGTGATATGTGAATTCATTTCACAGTGTTCTATCACCCTTTCTCGGGGGAGTTTCCTAGCACTCATTTTGAGGAATCTCAGATGTGATGTCTTGGATATCGTTGAATCGCATGCTGAATAAGGAACTATCCTCAGAGAAACCTGCAGAGAAGCCTTCTCAGAAACTTCTTTGTTGTGGGTGAATTCAGCCCACAGATGTCCATCATTGTTTCCACTGAGAAACTTGCTAGCAGAGTTTTCGCAGAATCTGCAATAGGACACACGGTGGCGCTCCAAGACCACAAATAACCTCGTCTTACTAAAGTGGGAAGCTTTCTGAGAAACCGCTTTGTGATGTGTGAATTCAACTCACTAAGTTGCAGCTGTATTTCGTGGGGCCGTGGCCTAGCCCTATTTGTGTGGAATCTGAGAACAGATATTCCCGATCCCTTTGAAAACAATGGGGCCAATGGAAACATCTTCCAATAAAAATGAGAAAGAAGCTTTCTGAGAAACTTCTTTCTGATCTGTGAGTTCATCTCACAGAGTTACCACCTCTGCCCAAAGAAGCAGATGGCTAACACTCTGTTCGTGTAATCTGCAAAATGATATTTGGGAGCCTATTGGGGCCCATGGTGATAAAGGAATTATCCTCACATAATAACTAAAGAGAAGCTTTCTGAGAAACTGCATTGCCATGTGTGAATGCAACTCACAGAGTTATACGTTTCTCTTCAGTGATCAGTTTGTTAGCACAGTTTTCTGGAAATCTGCAATTAGATACTTCATAGCGCAATGAACATTACAGTGACAAAGGAAATTTCCACAGATGAAAACTAGAAAGAAGCTTTCTTAGAAACTTCTTGGTGATGTGTGAATTCATCTCACAGAGTTACACTTATGTTTCGTGGAGCAGTCCATTAACACTGTCTTTGGGGAATCTGAGAAGGGCTTCTTTGGATCACATTGAGGCCTACGCTGATAAAGGAAATTTCATCCGTTCAAAACGTGAAAGAAGCTTTTTGAGAAAGCTTCTTTCTGATCTGTGAGTTCATCTCACAGAGTTACAACCTCTGCCTTAAGAAGCAGTTTGCTAACACTTTTTGGTGGAATCTGCAAAGTGATATTTGGGAGCCTATTGAGGCCCATGGTGATAAAGGAATTATCCTCACATAATAACTAAGGAGAAGCTTTCTGAGAAACTGCATTGCCATGTGTGAATGCAACTCACAGAGTTACACGTTTCTCTTCAGTGATCAGTTTGTTAGCACAGTTTTCTGGAAATCTGCAATTAGATACTTCATAGCGCAATGAACATTACAGTGACAAAGGAAATTTCCACAGATGAAAACTAGAAAGAAGCTTTCTTAGAAACTTCTTGGTGATGTGTGAATTCATCTCACAGAGTTACACTTATGTTTCGTGGAGCAGTCCATTAACACTGTCTTTGGGGAAACTGAGAAGGGCTTCTTTGGATCACATTGAGGCCTACGCTGATAAAGGAAATTTCATCCGTTCAAAACGTGAAAGAAGCTTTCTGAGAAACTTCTTTCTGATCTGTGAGTTCATCTCACAGAGTTACAACCTCTGCCTTAAGAAGCAGTTTGCTAACACTTTTTTGGTGGAATCTGCAAAGTGATATTGGGAGCCTATTGAGGCCCATGGTGATAAAGGAATTATCCTCACATAATAACTAAGGAGAAGCTTTCTGAGAAACTGCATTGCCATGTGTGAATGCAACTCACAGAGTTACACGTTTCTCTTCAGTGATCAGTTTGTTAGCACAGTTTTCTGGAAATCTGCAATTAGATACTTCATAGCGCAATGAACATTACAGTGACAAAGGAAATTTCCACAGATGAAAACTAGAAAGAAGCTTTCTTAGAAACTTCTTGGTGATGTGTGAATTCATCTCACAGAGTTACACTTATGTTTCGTGGAGCAGTCCATTAACACTGTCTTTGGGGAAACTGAGAAGGGCTTCTTTGGATCACATTGAGGCCTACGCTGATAAAGGAAATTTCATCCGTTCAAAACGTGAAAGAAGCTTTCTGAGAAACTTCTTTCTGATCTGTGAGTTCATCTCACAGAGTTACAACCTCTGCCTTAAGAAGCAGTTTGCTAACACTTTTTTGGTGGAATCTGCAAAGTGATATTTGGGAGCCTATTGAGGCCCATGGTGATAAAGGAATTATCCTCACATAATAACTAAGGAGAAGCTTTCTGAGAAACTGCATTGCCATGTGTGAATGCAACTCACAGAGTTACACGTTTCTCTTCAGTGATCAGTTTGTTAGCACAGTTTTCTGGAAATCTGCAATTAGATACTTCACAGCGCAATGAACATTACAGTGACAAAGGAAATTTCCACAGATGAAAACTAGAAAGAAGCTTTCTTAGAAACTTCTTGGTGATGTGTGAATTCATCTCACAGAGTTACACTTATGTTTCGTGGAGCAGTCCATTAACACTGTCTTTGGGGAAACTGAGAAGGGCTTCTTTGGATCACATTGAGGCCTACGCTGATAAAGGAAATTTCATCCGTTCAAAACGTGAAAGAAGCTTTTTGAGAAAGTTCTTTCTGATCTGTGAGTTCATCTCACAGAGTTACAACCTCTGCCTTAAGAAGCAGTTTGCTAACACTTTTTTGGTGGAATCTGCAAAGTGATATTTGGGAGCCTATTGAGGCCCATGGTGATAAAGGAATTATCCTCACATAATAACTAAGGAGAAGCTTTCTGAGAAACTGCATTGCCATGTGTGAATGCAACTCACAGAGTTACACGTTTCTCTTCAGTGATCAGTTTGTTAGCACAGTTTTCTGGAAATCTGCAATTAGATACTTCACAGCGCAATGAACATTACAGTGACAAAGGAAATTTCCACAGATGAAAACTAGAAAGAAGCTTTCTTAGAAACTTCTTGGTGATGTGTGAAATTCCTCTCACAGAGTTACACTTATGTTTCGTGGAGCAGTCCATTAACACTGTCTTTGGGGAAACTGAGAAGGGCTTCTTTCTTGGATCACATTGGAGGGCCTACGCTGATAAAGGAAATTTCATCCGTTCAAAAACGTGCCAGACGCTTTCTGAGAAACTTCTTTCTGGATGTGAGTTTCATTCACAGGCGTTACCCCCTCTGCCTCAAGACGCATTTTGCTAACACTCTTTTCTTGGAATCTGCAACGTGATATTTGGAAGCTATTGGGGCCATGGTGATAAAGGAATTATCCTCACATAATAACTAAAGAGAAGCTTTCGAGAAATGCATGCCATGGTGAATGCAACTAAGTGCCAGTCCTTTTTAACGTTTCCGTGGATCGGAAGTGAATTCATGCTGGAATAGAAGAGAAAACTAATTACTCCAAGAGAAAGCGGACCACGCTTTCTGCGAAACTGCTTTGTGATATGTGAATTCATTTCACAGTGTTCTATCACCCTTTCTCGGGGGAGTTTCCTAGCACTCATTTTGAGGAATCTCAGATGTGATGTCTTGGATATCGTTGAATCGCATGCTGAATAAGGAACTATCCTCAGAGAAACCTGCAGAGAAGCCTTCTCAGAAACTTCTTTGTTGTGGGTGAATTCAGCCCACAGATGTCCATCATTGTTTCCACTGAGAAACTTGCTAGCAGAGTTTTCGCAGAATCTGCAATAGGACACACGGTGGCGCTCCAAGACCACAAATAACCTCGTCTTACTAAAGTGGGAAGCTTTCTGAGAAACCGCTTTGTGATGTGTGAATTCAACTCACTAAGTTGCAGCTGTATTTCGTGGGGCCGTGGCCTAGCCCTATTTGTGTGGAATCTGAGAACAGATATTCCCGATCCCTTTGAAAACAATGGGGCCAATGGAAACATCTTCCAATAAAAATGAGAAAGAAGCTTTCTGAGAAACTTCTTTCTGATCTGTGAGTTCATCTCACAGAGTTACCACCTCTGCCAAAGAAGCAGATGGCTAACACTCTGTTCGTGTAATCTGCAAAATGATATTTGGGAGCCTATTGGGGCCCATGGTGATAAAGGAATTATCCTCACATAATAACTAAAGAGAAGCTTTCTGAGAAACTGCATTGCCATGTGTGAATGCAACTCACAGAGTTATACGTTTCTCTTCAGTGATCAGTTTGTTAGCACAGTTTTCTGGAAATCTGCAATTAGATACTTCACTAGCGCAATGAACATTACAGTGACAAAGGAAATTTCCACAGATGAAAACTAGAAAGAAGCTTTCTTAGAAACTTCTTGGTGATGTGTGAATTCATCTCACAGAGTTACACTTATGTTTCGTGGAGCAGTCCATTAACACTGTCTTTGGGGAATCTGAGAAGGGCTTCTTTGGATCACATTGAGGCCTACGCTGATAAAGGAAATTTCATCCGTTCAAAACGTGAAAGAAGCTTTCTGAGAAAGTTCTTTCTGATCTGTGAGTTCATCTCACAGAGTTACAACCTCTGCCTTAAGAAGCAGTTTGCTAACACTTTTTTGGTGGAATCTGCAAAGTGATATTTGGGAGCCTATTGAGGCCCATGGTGATAAAGGAATTATCCTCACATAATAACTAAGGAGAAGCTTTCTGAGAAACTGCATTGCCATGTGTGAATGCAACTCACAGAGTTACACGTTTCTCTTCAGTGATCAGTTGTTAGCACAGTTTTCTGGAAATCTGCAATTAGATACTTCATAGCGCAATGAACATTACAGTGACAAAGGAAATTTCCACAGATGAAAACTAGAAAGAAGCTTTCTTAGAAACTTCTTGGTGATGTGTGAATTCATCTCACAGAGTTACACTTATGTTTCGTGGAGCAGTCCATTAACACTGTCTTTGGGGAAACTGAGAAGGGCTTCTTTGGATCACATTGAGGCCTACGCTGATAAAGGAAATTTCATCCGTTCAAAACGTGAAAGAAGCTTTCTGAGAAACTTCTTTCTGATCTGTGAGTTCATCTCACAGAGTTACAACCTCTGCCTTAAGAAGCAGTTTGCTAACACTTTTTGGTGGAATCTGCAAAGTGATATTTGGGAGCCTATTGAGGCCCATGGTGATAAAGGAATTATCCTCACATAATAACTAAGGAGAAGCTTTCTGAGAAACTGCATTGCCATGTGTGAATGCAACTCACAGAGTTACACGTTTCTCTTCAGTGATCAGTTTGTTAGCACAGTTTTCTGGAAATCTGCAATTAGATACTTCACTAGCGCAATGAACATTACAGTGACAAAGGAAATTTCCACAGATGAAAACTAGAAAGAAGCTTTCTTAGAAACTTCTTGGTGATGTGTGAATTCATCTCACAGAGTTACACTTATGTTTCGTGGAGCAGTCCATTAACACTGTCTTTGGGGAAACTGAGAAGGGCTTCTTTGGATCACATTGAGGCCTACGCTGATAAAGGAAATTTCATCCGTTCAAAACGTGAAAGAAGCTTTCTGAGAAACTTCTTTCTGATCTGTGAGTTCATCTCACAGAGTTACAACCTCTGCCTTAAGAAGCAGTTTGCTAACACTTTTTTGGTGGAATCTGCAAAGTGATATTTGGGAGCCTATTGAGGCCCATGGTGATAAAGGAATTATCCTCACATAATAACTAAGGAGAAGCTTTCTGAGAAACTGCATTGCCATGTGTGAATGCAACTCACAGAGTTACACGTTTCTCTTCAGTGATCAGTTTGTTAGCACAGTTTTCTGGAAATCTGCAATTAGATACTTCATAGCGCAATGAACATTACAGTGACAAAGGAAATTTCCACAGATGAAAACTAGAAAGAAGCTTTCTTAGAAACTTCTTGGTGATGTGTGAATTCATCTCACAGAGTTACACTTATGTTTCGTGGAGCAGTCCATTAACACTGTCCTTTGGGGAAACTGAGAAGGGCTTCTTTGGATCACATTGAGGCCTACGCTGATAAAGGAAATTTCATCCGTTCAAAACGTGAAAGAAGCTTTCTGAGAAACTTCTTTCTGATCTGTGAGTTCATCTCACAGAGTTACAACCTCTGCCTTAAGAAGCAGTTTGCTAACACTTTTTTGGTGGAATCTGCAAAGTGATATTTGGGAGCCTATTGAGGCCCATGGTGATAAAGGAATTATCCTCACATAATAACTAAGAGAAGCTTTCTGAGAAACTGCATTGCCATGTGTGAATGCAACTCACAGAGTTACACGTTTCTCTTCAGTGATCAGTTTGTTAGCACAGTTTTCTGGAAATCTGCAATTAGATACTTCATAGCGCAATGAACATTACAGTGACAAAGGAAATTTCCACAGATGAAAACTAGAAAGAAGCTTTCTTAGAAACTTCTTGGTGATGTGTGAATTCATCTCACAGAGTTACACTTATGTTTCGTGGAGCAGTCCATTAACACTGTCTTTGGGGAACTGAGAAGGGCTTCTTTGGATCACATTGAGGCCTACGCTGATAAAGGAAATTTCATCCGTTCAAAACGTGAAAGAAGCTTTCTGAGAAACTTCTTTCTGATCTGTGAGTTCATCTCACAGAGTTACAACCTCTGCCTTAAGAAGCAGTTTGCTAACACTTTTTGGTGGAATCTGCAAAGTGATATTTGGGAGCCTATTGAGGCCCATGGTGATAAAGGAATTATCCTCACATAATAACTAAGGAGAAGCTTTCTGAGAAACTGCATTGCCATGTGTGAATGCAACTCACAGAGTTACACGTTTCTCTTCAGTGATCAGTTTGTTAGCACAGTTTTCTGGAAATCTGCAATTAGATACTTCATAGCGCAATGAACATTACAGTGACAAAGGAAATTTCCACAGATGAAAACTAGAAAGAAGCTTTCTTAGAAACTTCTTGGTGATGTGTGAATTCATCTCACAGAGTTACACTTATGTTTCGTGGAGCAGTCCATTAACACTGTCTTTGGGGAAACTGAGAAGGGCTTCTTTGGATCACATTGAGGCCTACGCTGATAAAGGAAATTTCATCCGTTCAAAACGTGAAAGAAGCTTTCTGAGAAACTTCTTTCTGATCTGTGAGTTCATCTCACAGAGTTACAACCTCTGCCTTAAGAAGCAGTTTGCTAACACTTTTTGGTGGAATCTGCAAAGTGATATTTGGGAGCCTATTGAGGCCCATGGTGATAAAGGAATTATCCTCACATAATAACTAAGAGAAGCTTTCTGAGAAACTGCATTGCCATGTGTGAATGCAACTCACAGAGTTACACGTTTCTCTTCAGTGATCAGTTTGTTAGCACAGTTTTCTGGAAATCTGCAATTAGATACTTCATAGCGCAATGAACATTACAGTGACAAAGGAAATTTCCACAGATGAAAACTAGAAAGAAGCTTTCTTAGAAACTTCTTGGTGATGTGTGAATTCATCTCACAGAGTTACACTTATGTTTCGTGGAGCAGTCCATTAACACTGTCTTTGGGGAAACTGAGAAGGGCTTCTTTGGATCACATTGAGGCCTACGCTGATAAAGGAAATTTCATCCGTTCAAAACGTGAAAGAAGCTTTCTGAGAAACTTCTTTCTGATCTGTGAGTTCATCTCACAGAGTTACAACCTCTGCCTTAAGAAGCAGTTTGCTAACACTTTTTGGTGGAATCTGCAAAGTGATATTTGGGAGCCTATTGAGGCCCATGGTGATAAAGGAATTATCCTCACATAATAACTAAAGAGAAGCTTTCTGAGAAACTGCATTGCCATGTGTGAATGCAACTCACAGAGTTACACGTTTCTCTTCAGTGATCAGTTTGTTAGCACAGTTTTCTGGAAATCTGCAATTAGATACTTCACTAGCGCAATGAACATTACAGTGACAAAGGAAATTTCCACAGATGAAAACTAGAAAGAAGCTTTCTTAGAAACTTCTTGGTGATGTGTGAATTCATCTCACAGAGTTACACTTATGTTTCGTGGAGCAGTCCATTAACACTGTCTTTGGGGAAACTGAGAAGGGCTTCTTTGGATCACATTGAGGCCTACGCTGATAAAGGAAATTTCATCCGTTCAAAACGTGAAAGAAGCTTTCTGAGAAACTTCTTTCTGATCTGTGAGTTCATCTCACAGAGTTACAACCTCTGCCTTAAGAAGCAGTTTGCTAACACTTTTTTGGTGGAATCTGCAAAGTGATATTTGGGAGCCTATTGAGGCCCATGGTGATAAAGGAATTATCCTCACATAATAACTAAGAGAAGCTTTCTGAGAAACTGCATTGCCATGTGTGAATGCAACTCACAGAGTTACACGTTTCTCTTCAGTGATCAGTTTGTTAGCACAGTTTTCTGGAAATCTGCAATTAGATACTTCATAGCGCAATGAACATTACAGTGACAAAGGAAATTTCCACAGATGAAAACTAGAAAGAAGCTTTCTTAGAAACTTCTTGGTGATGTGTGAATTCATCTCACAGAGTTACACTTATGTTTCGTGGAGCAGTCCATTAACACTGTCTTTGGGGAAACTGAGAAGGGCTTCTTTGGATCACATTGAGGCCTACGCTGATAAAGGAAATTTCATCCGTTCAAAACGTGAAAGAAGCTTTTTGAGAAAGTTCTTTCTGATCTGTGAGTTCATCTCACAGAGTTACAACCTCTGCCTTAAGAAGCAGTTTGCTAACACTTTTTTGGTGGAATCTGCAAAGTGATATTTGGGAGCCTATTGAGGCCCATGGTGATAAAGGAATTATCCTCACATAATAACTAAGGAGAAGCTTTCTGAGAAACTGCATTGCCATGTGTGAATGCAACTCACAGAGTTACACGTTTCTCTTCAGTGATCAGTTTGTTAGCACAGTTTTCTGGAAATCTGCAATTAGATACTTCACAGCGCAATGAACATTACAGTGACAAAGGAAATTTCCACAGATGAAAACTAGAAAGAAGCTTTCTTAGAAACTTCTTGGTGATGTGTGAATTCATCTCACAGAGTTACACTTATGTTTCGTGGAGCAGTCCATTAACACTGTCTTTGGGGAATCTGAGAAGGGCTTCTTTGGATCACATTGAGGCCTACGCTGATAAAGGAAATTTCATCCGTTCAAAACGTGAAAGAAGCTTTCTGAGAAACTTCTTTCTGATCTGTGAGTTCATCTCACAGAGTTACAACCTCTGCCTAAGAAGCAGTTTGCTAACACTTTTTGGTGGAATCTGCAAAGTGATATTGGGAGCCTATTGAGGCCCATGGTGATAAAGGAATTATCCTCACATAATAACTAAGAGAAGCTTTCTGAGAAACTGCATTGCCATGTGTGAATGCAACTCACAGAGTTACACGTTTCTCTTCAGTGATCAGTTTGTTAGCACAGTTTTCTGGAAATCTGCAATTAGATACTTCATAGCGCAATGAACATTACAGTGACAAAGGAAATTTCCACAGATGAAAACTAGAAAGAAGCTTTCTTAGAAACTTCTTGGTGATGTGTGAATTCATCTCACAGAGTTACACTTATGTTTCGTGGAGCAGTCCATTAACACTGTCTTTGGGGAAACTGAGAAGGGCTTCTTTGGATCACATTGAGGCCTACGCTGATAAAGGAAATTTCATCCGTTCAAAACGTGAAAGAAGCTTTCTGAGAAACTTCTTTCTGATCTGTGAGTTCATCTCACAGAGTTACAACCTCTGCCTTAAGAAGCAGTTTGCTAACACTTTTTTGGTGGAATCTGCAAAGTGATATTTGGGAGCCTATTGAGGCCCATGGTGATAAAGGAATTATCCTCACATAATAACTAAGAGAAGCTTTCTGAGAAACTGCATTGCCATGTGTGAATGCAACTCACAGAGTTACACGTTTCTCTTCAGTGATCAGTTTGTTAGCACAGTTTTCTGGAAATCTGCAATTAGATACTTCATAGCGCAATGAACATTACAGTGACAAAGGAAATTTCCACAGATGAAAACTAGAAAGAAGCTTTCTTAGAAACTTCTTGGTGATGTGTGAATTCATCTCACAGAGTTACACTTATGTTTCGTGGAGCAGTCCATTAACACTGTCTTTGGGGAAACTGAGAAGGGCTTCTTTGGATCACATTGAGGCCTACGCTGATAAAGGAAATTTCATCCGTTCAAAACGTGAAAGAAGCTTTCTGAGAAACTTCTTTCTGATCTGTGAGTTCATCTCACAGAGTTACAACCTCTGCCTTAAGAAGCAGTTTGCTAACACTTTTTTGGTGGAATCTGCAAAGTGATATTTGGGAGCCTATTGAGGCCCATGGTGATAAAGGAATTATCCTCACATAATAACTAAGAGAAGCTTTCTGAGAAACTGCATTGCCATGTGTGAATGCAACTCACAGAGTTACACGTTTCTCTTCAGTGATCAGTTTGTTAGCACAGTTTTCTGGAAATCTGCAATTAGATACTTCATAGCGCAATGAACATTACAGTGACAAAGGAAATTTCCACAGATGAAAACTAGAAAGAAGCTTTCTTAGAAACTTCTTGGTGATGTGTGAATTCATCTCACAGAGTTACACTTATGTTTCGTGGAGCAGTCCATTAACACTGTCTTTGGGGAAACTGAGAAGGGCTTCTTTGGATCACATTGAGGCCTACGCTGATAAAGGAAATTTCATCCGTTCAAAACGTGAAAGAAGCTTTCTGAGAAACTTCTTTCTGATCTGTGAGTTCATCTCACAGAGTTACAACCTCTGCCTTAAGAAGCAGTTTGCTAACACTTTTTGGTGGAATCTGCAAAGTGATATTTGGGAGCCTATTGAGGCCCATGGTGATAAAGGAATTATCCTCACATAATAACTAAGGAGAAGCTTTCTGAGAAACTGCATTGCCATGTGTGAATGCAACTCACAGAGTTACACGTTTCTCTTCAGTGATCAGTTTGTTAGCACAGTTTTCTGGAAATCTGCAATTAGATACTTCACAGCGCAATGAACATTACAGTGACAAAGGAAATTTCCACAGATGAAAACTAGAAAGAAGCTTTCTTAGAAACTTCTTGGTGATGTGTGAATTCATCTCACAGAGTTACACTTATGTTTCGTGGAGCAGTCCATTAACACTGTCTTTGGGGAAACTGAGAAGGGCTTCTTTGGATCACATTGAGGCCTACGCTGATAAAGGAAATTTCATCCGTTCAAAACGTGAAAGAAGCTTTCTGAGAAACTTCTTTCTGATCTGTGAGTTCATCTCACAGAGTTACAACCTCTGCCTCAAGAAGCAGTTTGCTAACACTCTTTTCTTGGAATCTGCAAAGTGATATTTGGGAGCCTATTGGGGCCCATGGTGATAAAGGAATTATCCTCACATAATAACTAAAGAGAAGCTTTGTGAGAAACTGCATTGCCATGTGTGAATGCAACTCACAGAGTTACGCCAGTGTTTTTTGGGGCCGTTTCTTAGGACTGTTTCCGTGGATTCCGAGAAGTGATATTTCAGATAGCTTTGAAGAATAGAAGGAGAAAACTAATATACTCCAAGAGAAAGCGGAACCAAGCTTTCTGCGAAACTGCTTTGTGATATGTGAATTCATTTCACAGTGTTCTATCACCCTTTCTCGGGGGAGTTTCCTAGCACTCATTTTGAGGAATCTCAGATGTGATGTCTTGGATATCGTTGAATCGCATGCTGAATAAGGAACTATCCTCAGAGAAACCTGCAGAGAAGCCTTCTCAGAAACTTCTTTGTTGTGGGTGAATTCAGCCCACAGATGTCCATCATTGTTTCCACTGAGAAACTTGCTAGCAGAGTTTTCGCAGAATCTGCAATAGGACACACGGTGGCGCTCCAAGACCACAAATAACCTCGTCTTACTAAAGTGGGAAGCTTTCTGAGAAACCGCTTTGTGATGTGTGAATTCAACTCACTAAGTTGCAGCTGTATTTCGTGGGGCCGTGGCCTAGCCCTATTTGTGTGGAATCTGAGAACAGATATTCCCGATCCCTTTGAAAACAATGGGGCCAATGGAAACATCTTCCAATAAAAATGAGAAAGAAGCTTTCTGAGAAACTTCTTTCTGATCTGTGAGTTCATCTCACAGAGTTACCACCTCTGCCCAAAGAAGCAGATGGCTAACACTCTGTTCGTGTAATCTGCAAAATGATATTTGGGAGCCTATTGGGGCCCATGGTGATAAAGGAATTATCCTCACATAATAACTAAAGAGAAGCTTTCTGAGAAACTGCATTGCCATGTGTGAATGCAACTCACAGAGTTATACGTTTCTCTTCAGTGATCAGTTTGTTAGCACAGTTTTCTGGAAATCTGCAATTAGATACTTCATAGCGCAATGAACATTACAGTGACAAAGGAAATTTCCACAGATGAAAACTAGAAAGAAGCTTTCTTAGAAACTTCTTGGTGATGTGTGAATTCATCTCACAGAGTTACACTTATGTTTCGTGGAGCAGTCCATTAACACTGTCTTTGGGGAAACTGAGAAGGGCTTCTTTGGATCACATTGAGGCCTACGCTGATAAAGGAAATTTCATCCGTTCAAAACGTGAAAGAAGCTTTCTGAGAAACTTCTTTCTGATCTGTGAGTTCATCTCACAGAGTTACAACCTCTGCCTTAAGAAGCAGTTTGCTAACACTTTTTGGTGGAATCTGCAAAGTGATATTGGGAGCCTATTGAGGCCCATGGTGATAAAGGAATTATCCTCACATAATAACTAAGGAGAAGCTTTCTGAGAAACTGCATTGCCATGTGTGAATGCAACTCACAGAGTTACACGTTTCTCTTCAGTGATCAGTTTGTTAGCACAGTTTTCTGGAAATCTGCAATTAGATACTTCACTAGCGCAATGAACATTACAGTGACAAAGGAAATTTCCACAGATGAAAACTAGAAAGAAGCTTTCTTAGAAACTTCTTGGTGATGTGTGAATTCATCTCACAGAGTTACACTTATGTTTCGTGGAGCAGTCCATTAACACTGTCTTTGGGGAAACTGAGAAGGGCTTCTTTGGATCACATTGAGGCCTACGCTGATAAAGGAAATTTCATCCGTTCAAAACGTGAAAGAAGCTTTCTGAGAAACTTCTTTCTGATCTGTGAGTTCATCTCACAGAGTTACAACCTCTGCCTTAAGAAGCAGTTTGCTAACACTTTTTGGTGGAATCTGCAAAGTGATATTTGGGAGCCTATTGAGGCCCATGGTGATAAAGGAATTATCCTCACATAATAACTAAGGAGAAGCTTTCTGAGAAACTGCATTGCCATGTGTGAATGCAACTCACAGAGTTACACGTTTCTCTTCAGTGATCAGTTTGTTAGCACAGTTTTCTGGAAATCTGCAATTAGATACTTCACAGCGCAATGAACATTACAGTGACAAAGGAAATTTCCACAGATGAAAACTAGAAAGAAGCTTTCTTAGAAACTTCTTGGTGATGTGTGAATTCATCTCACAGAGTTACACTTATGTTTCGTGGAGCAGTCCATTAACACTGTCTTTGGGGAAACTGAGAAGGGCTTCTTTGGATCACATTGAGGCCTACGCTGATAAAGGAAATTTCATCCGTTCAAAACGTGAAAGAAGCTTTCTGAGAAACTTCTTTCTGATCTGTGAGTTCATCTCACAGAGTTACAACCTCTGCCTTAAGAAGCAGTTTGCTAACACTTTTTTGGTGGAATCTGCAAAGTGATATTTGGGAGCCTATTGAGGCCCATGGTGATAAAGGAATTATCCTCACATAATAACTAAGGAGAAGCTTTCTGAGAAACTGCATTGCCATGTGTGAATGCAACTCACAGAGTTACACGTTTCTCTTCAGTGATCAGTTTGTTAGCACAGTTTTCTGGAAATCTGCAATTAGATACTTCATAGCGCAATGAACATTACAGTGACAAAGGAAATTTCCACAGATGAAAACTAGAAAGAAGCTTTCTTAGAAACTTCTTGGTGATGTGTGAATTCATCTCACAGAGTTACACTTAGGTTTCGTGGAGCAGTGCATTAACACTGTCTTTGGGGAAACTGAGAAGGGCTTCTTTGGATCACATTGAGGCCTACTCTGATAAAGAAATTTCATCCGTTCAAAACGTGAAAGAAGCTTTCTGAGAAACTTCTTTCTGATCTGTGAGTTCATCTCACAGAGTTACAACCTCTGCCTCAAGACGCAGTTTGCTAACACTTTTTCTTGGAATCTGCAAAGTGATATTTGGGAGCCTATTGGGGGCCCATGGTGATAAAGGAATTATCTTCACATAATAACTAAAGAGAAGCTTTGTGAGAAACTGCATTGCCATGTGTGAATGCAACTCACAGAGTTACGCCAGTGTTTTTTGGGGCCGTTTCTTAGGACTGTTTCCGTGGATTCCGAGAAGTGATATTTCAGATAGCTTTGAAGAATAGAAGGAGAAAACTAATATACTCCAAGAGAAAGCGGAACCAAGCTTTCTGCGAAACTGCTTTGTGATATGTGAATTCATTTCACAGTGTTCTATCACCCTTTCTCGGGGGAGTTTCCTAGCACTCATTTTGAGGAATCTCAGATGTGATGTCTTGGATATCGTTGAATCGCATGCTGAATAAGGAACTATCCTCAGAGAAACCTGCAGAGAAGCCTTCTCAGAAACTTCTTTGTTGTGGGTGAATTCAGCCCACAGATGTCCATCATTGTTTCCACTGAGAAACTTGCTAGCAGAGTTTTCGCAGAATCTGCAATAGGACACACGGTGGCGCTCCAAGACCACAAATAACCTCGTCTTACTAAAGTGGGAAGCTTTCTGAGAAACCGCTTTGTGATGTGTGAATTCAACTCACTAAGTTGCAGCTGTATTTCGTGGGGCCGTGGCCTAGCCCTATTTGTGTGGAATCTGAGAACAGATATTCCCGATCCCTTTGAAAACAATGGGGCCAATGGAAACATCTTCCAATAAAAATGAGAAAGAAGCTTTCTGAGAAACTTCTTTCTGATCTGTGAGTTCATCTCACAGAGTTACCACCTCTGCCCAAAGAAGCAGATGGCTAACACTCTGTTCGTGTAATCTGCAAAATGATATTTGGGAGCCTATTGGGGCCCATGGTGATAAAGGAATTATCCTCACATAATAACTAAAGAGAAGCTTTCTGAGAAACTGCATTGCCATGTGTGAATGCAACTCACAGAGTTATACGTTTCTCTTCAGTGATCAGTTTGTTAGCACAGTTTTCTGGAAATCTGCAATTAGATACTTCATAGCGCAATGAACATTACAGTGACAAAGGAAATTTCCACAGATGAAAACTAGAAAGAAGCTTTCTTAGAAACTTCTTGGTGATGTGTGAATTCATCTCACAGAGTTACACTTATGTTTCGTGGAGCAGTCCATTAACACTGTCTTTGGGGAATCTGAGAAGGGCTTCTTTGGATCACATTGAGGCCTACGCTGATAAAGGAAATTTCATCCGTTCAAAACGTGAAAGAAGCTTTCTGAGAAACTTCTTTCTGATCTGTGAGTTCATCTCACAGAGTTACAACCTCTGCCTTAAGAAGCAGTTTGCTAACACTTTTTTGGTGGAATCTGCAAAGTGATATTGGGAGCCTATTGAGGCCCATGGTGATAAAGGAATTATCCTCACATAATAACTAAGGAGAAGCTTTCTGAGAAACTGCATTGCCATGTGTGAATGCAACTCACAGAGTTACACGTTTCTCTTCAGTGATCAGTTTGTTAGCACAGTTTTCTGGAAATCTGCAATTAGATACTTCATAGCGCAATGAACATTACAGTGACAAAGGAAATTTCCACAGATGAAAACTAGAAAGAAGCTTTCTTAGAAACTTCTTGGTGATGTGTGAATTCATCTCACAGAGTTACACTTATGTTTCGTGGAGCAGTCCATTAACACTGTCTTTGGGGAAACTGAGAAGGGCTTCTTTGGATCACATTGAGGCCTACGCTGATAAAGGAAATTTCATCCGTTCAAAACGTGAAAGAAGCTTTCTGAGAAACTTCTTTCTGATCTGTGAGTTCATCTCACAGAGTTACAACCTCTGCCTTAAGAAGCAGTTTGCTAACACTTTTTTGGTGGAATCTGCAAAGTGATATTTGGGAGCCTATTGAGGCCCATGGTGATAAAGGAATTATCCTCACATAATAACTAAAGAGAAGCTTTCTGAGAAACTGCATTGCCATGTGTGAATGCAACTCACAGAGTTACACGTTTCTCTTCAGTGATCAGTTTGTTAGCACAGTTTTCTGGAAATCTGCAATTAGATACTTCATAGCGCAATGAACATTACAGTGACAAAGGAAATTTCCACAGATGAAAACTAGAAAGAAGCTTTCTTAGAAACTTCTTGGTGATGTGTGAATTCATCTCACAGAGTTACACTTATGTTTCGTGGAGCAGTCCATTAACACTGTCTTTGGGGAAACTGAGAAGGGCTTCTTTGGATCACATTGAGGCCTACGCTGATAAAGGAAATTTCATCCGTTCAAAACGTGAAAGAAGCTTTCTGAGAAACTTCTTTCTGATCTGTGAGTTCATCTCACAGAGTTACAACCTCTGCCTTAAGAAGCAGTTTGCTAACACTTTTTTGGTGGAATCTGCAAAGTGATATTTGGGAGCCTATTGAGGCCCATGGTGATAAAGGAATTATCCTCACATAATAACTAAGGAGAAGCTTTCTGAGAAACTGCATTGCCATGTGTGAATGCAACTCACAGAGTTACACGTTTCTCTTCAGTGATCAGTTTGTTAGCACAGTTTTCTGGAAATCTGCAATTAGATACTTCATAGCGCAATGAACATTACAGTGACAAAGGAAATTTCCACAGATGAAAACTAGAAAGAAGCTTTCTTAGAAACTTCTTGGTGATGTGTGAATTCATCTCACAGAGTTACACTTATGTTTCGTGGAGCAGTCCATTAACACTGTCTTTGGGGAAACTGAGAAGGGCTTCTTTGGATCACATTGAGGCCTACGCTGATAAAGGAAATTTCATCCGTTCAAAACGTGAAAGAAGCTTTCTGAGAAACTTCTTTCTGATCTGTGAGTTCATCTCACAGAGTTACAACCTCTGCCTCAAGAAGCAGTTTGCTAACACTCTTTTCTTGGAATCTGCAAAGTGATATTTGGGAGCCTATTGGGGCCCATGGTGATAAAGGAATTATCCTCACATAATAACTAAAGAGAAGCTTTGTGAGAAACTGCATTGCCATGTGTGAATGCAACTCACAGAGTTACGCCAGTGTTTTTTGGGGCCGTTTCTTAGGACTGTTTCCGTGGATTCCGAGAAGTGATATTTCAGATAGCTTTGAAGAATAGAAGGAGAAAACTAATATACTCCAAGAGAAAGCGGAACCAAGCTTTCTGCGAAACTGCTTTGTGATATGTGAATTCATTTCACAGTGTTCTATCACCCTTTCTCGGGGGAGTTTCCTAGCACTCATTTTGAGGAATCTCAGATGTGATGTCTTGGATATCGTTGAATCGCATGCTGAATAAGGAACTATCCTCAGAGAAACCTGCAGAGAAGCCTTCTCAGAAACTTCTTTGTTGTGGGTGAATTCAGCCCACAGATGTCCATCATTGTTTCCACTGAGAAACTTGCTAGCAGAGTTTTCGCAGAATCTGCAATAGGACACACGGTGGCGCTCCAAGACCACAAATAACCTCGTCTTACTAAAGTGGGAAGCTTTCTGAGAAACCGCTTTGTGATGTGTGAATTCAACTCACTAAGTTGCAGCTGTATTTCGTGGGGCCGTGGCCTAGCCCTATTTGTGTGGAATCTGAGAACAGATATTCCCGATCCCTTTGAAAACAATGGGGCCAATGGAAACATCTTCCAATAAAAATGAGAAAGAAGCTTTCTGAGAAACTTCTTTCTGATCTGTGAGTTCATCTCACAGAGTTACCACCTCTGCCCAAAGAAGCAGATGGCTAACACTCTGTTCGTGTAATCTGCAAAATGATATTTGGGAGCCTATTGGGGCCCATGGTGATAAAGGAATTATCCTCACATAATAACTAAAGAGAAGCTTTCTGAGAAACTGCATTGCCATGTGTGAATGCAACTCACAGAGTTATACGTTTCTCTTCAGTGATCAGTTTGTTAGCACAGTTTTCTGGAAATCTGCAATTAGATACTTCACAGCGCAATGAACATTACAGTGACAAAGGAAATTTCCACAGATGAAAACTAGAAAGAAGCTTTCTTAGAAACTTCTTGGTGATGTGTGAATTCATCTCACAGAGTTACACTTATGTTTCGTGGAGCAGTCCATTAACACTGTCTTTGGGGAAATCTGAGAAGGGCTTCTTTGGATCACATTGAGGCCTACGCTGATAAAGGAAATTTCATCCGTTCAAAACGTGAAAGAAGCTTTCTGAGAAACTTCTTTCTGATCTGTGAGTTCATCTCACAGAGTTACAACCTCTGCCTTAAGAAGCAGTTTGCTAACACTTTTTTGGTGGAATCTGCAAAGTGATATTTGGGAGCCTATTGAGGCCCATGGTGATAAAGGAATTATCCTCACATAATAACTAAGGAGAAGCTTTCTGAGAAACTGCATTGCCATGTGTGAATGCAACTCACAGAGTTACACGTTTCTCTTCAGTGATCAGTTTGTTAGCACAGTTTTCTGGAAATCTGCAATTAGATACTTCATAGCGCAATGAACATTACAGTGACAAAGGAAATTTCCACAGATGAAACTAGAAAGAAGCTTTCTTAGAAACTTCTTGGTGATGTGTGAATTCATCTCACAGAGTTACACTTATGTTTCGTGGAGCAGTCCATTAACACTGTCTTTGGGGAAACTGAGAAGGGCTTCTTTGGATCACATTGAGGCCTACGCTGAGAAAGGAAATTTCATCCGTTCAAAACGTGAAAGAAGCTTTCTGAGAAACTTCTTTCTGATCTGTGAGTTCATCTCACAGAGTTACAACCTCTGCCTTAAGAAGCAGTTTGCTAACACTTTTTTGGTGGAATCTGCAAAGTGATATTTGGGAGCCTATTGAGGCCCATGGTGATAAAGGAATTATCCTCACATAATAACTAAGGAGAAGCTTTCTGAGAAACTGCATTGCCATGTGTGAATGCAACTCACAGAGTTACACGTTTCTCTTCAGTGATCAGTTTGTTAGCACAGTTTTCTGGAAATCTGCAATTAGATACTTCATAGCGCAATGAACATTACAGTGACAAAGGAAATTTCCACAGATGAAAACTAGAAAGAAGCTTTCTTAGAAACTTCTTGGTGATGTGTGAATTCATCTCACAGAGTTACACTTATGTTTCGTGGAGCAGTCCATTAACACTGTCTTTGGGGAAACTGAGAAGGGCTTCTTTGGATCACATTGAGGCCTACGCTGATAAAGGAAATTTCATCCGTTCAAAACGTGAAAGAAGCTTTCTGAGAAACTTCTTTCTGATCTGTGAGTTCATCTCACAGAGTTACAACCTCTGCCTTAAGAAGCAGTTTGCTAACACTTTTTGGTGGAATCTGCAAAGTGATATTTGGGAGCCTATTGAGGCCCATGGTGATAAAGGAATTATCCTCACATAATAACTAAGGAGAAGCTTTCTGAGAAACTGCATTGCCATGTGTGAATGCAACTCACAGAGTTACACGTTTCTCTTCAGTGATCAGTTTGTTAGCACAGTTTTCTGGAAATCTGCAATTAGATACTTCATAGCGCAATGAACATTACAGTGACAAAGGAAATTTCCACAGATGAAAACTAGAAAGAAGCTTTCTTAGAAACTTCTTGGTGATGTGTGAATTCATCTCACAGAGTTACACTTATGTTTCGTGGAGCAGTCCATTAACACTGTCTTTGGGGAAACTGAGAAGGGCTTCTTTGGATCACATTGAGGCCTACGCTGATAAAGGAAATTTCATCCGTTCAAAACGTGAAAGAAGCTTTCTGAGAAACTTCTTTCTGATCTGTGAGTTCATCTCACAGAGTTACAACCTCTGCCTAAGAAGCAGTTTGCTAACACTTTTTGGTGGAATCTGCAAAGTGATATTTGGGAGCCTATTGAGGCCCATGGTGATAAAGGAATTATCCTCACATAATAACTAAAGAGAAGCTTTCTGAGAAACTGCATTGCCATGTGTGAATGCAACTCACAGAGTTACACGTTTCTCTTCAGTGATCAGTTTGTTAGCACAGTTTTCTGGAAATCTGCAATTAGATACTTCATAGCGCAATGAACATTACAGTGACAAAGGAAATTTCCACAGATGAAAACTAGAAAGAAGCTTTCTTAGAAACTTCTTGGTGATGTGTGAATTCATCTCACAGAGTTACACTTATGTTTCGTGGAGCAGTCCATTAACACTGTCTTTGGGGAAACTGAGAAGGGCTTCTTTGGATCACATTGAGGCCTACGCTGATAAAGGAAATTTCATCCGTTCAAAACGTGAAAGAAGCTTTCTGAGAAACTTCTTTCTGATCTGTGAGTTCATCTCACAGAGTTACAACCTCTGCCTTAAGAAGCAGTTTGCTAACACTTTTTGGTGGAATCTGCAAAGTGATATTTGGGAGCCTATTGAGGCCCATGGTGATAAAGGAATTATCCTCACATAATAACTAAGGAGAAGCTTTCTGAGAAACTGCATTGCCATGTGTGAATGCAACTCACAGAGTTACACGTTTCTCTTCAGTGATCAGTTTGTTAGCACAGTTTTCTGGAAATCTGCAATTAGATACTTCATAGCGCAATGAACATTACAGTGACAAAGGAAATTTCCACAGATGAAAACTAGAAAGAAGCTTTCTTAGAAACTTCTTGGTGATGTGTGAATTCATCTCACAGAGTTACACTTATGTTTCGTGGAGCAGTCCATTAACACTGTCTTTGGGGAAACTGAGAAGGGCTTCTTTGGATCACATTGAGGCCTACGCTGATAAAGGAAATTTCATCCGTTCAAAACGTGAAAGAAGCTTTCTGAGAAACTTCTTTCTGATCTGTGAGTTCATCTCACAGAGTTACAACCTCTGCCTTAAGAAGCAGTTTGCTAACACTTTTTGGTGGAATCTGCAAAGTGATATTTGGGAGCCTATTGAGGCCCATGGTGATAAAGGAATTATCCTCACATAATAACTAAGGAGAAGCTTTCTGAGAAACTGCATTGCCATGTGTGAATGCAACTCACAGAGTTACACGTTTCTCTTCAGTGATCAGTTTGTTAGCACAGTTTTCTGGAAATCTGCAATTAGATACTTCATAGCGCAATGAACATTACAGTGACAAAGGAAATTTCCACAGATGAAAACTAGAAAGAAGCTTTCTTAGAAACTTCTTGGTGATGTGTGAATTCATCTCACAGAGTTACACTTATGTTTCGTGGAGCAGTCCATTAACACTGTCTTTGGGGAAACTGAGAAGGGCTTCTTTGGATCACATTGAGGCCTACGCTGATAAAGGAAATTTCATCCGTTCAAAACGTGAAAGAAGCTTTCTGAGAAACTTCTTTCTGATCTGTGAGTTCATCTCACAGAGTTACAACCTCTGCCTCAAGAAGCAGTTTGCTAACACGCTTTTTAGTGGAATCTGCAAAGTGATATTGGGAGCCTATTGGGGCCCATGGTGATAAAGGCAAATATCCTCACATAATAACTAAAGAGAAGCTTTCTGAGAAACTGCATTGCCATGTGTGAATGCAACTCACAGAGTTACACGTTTCTCTTCAGTGATCAGTTTGTTAGCACAGTTTTCTGGAAATCTGCAATTAGATACTTCATAGCGCAATGAACATTACAGTGACAAAGGAAATTTCCACAGATGAAAACTAGAAAGAAGCTTTCTTAGAAACTTCTTGGTGATGTGTGAATTCATCTCACAGAGTTACACTTATGTTTCGTGGAGCAGTCCATTAACACTGTCTTTGGGGAAACTGAGAAGGGCTTCTTTGGATCACATTGAGGCCTACGCTGATAAAGGAAATTTCATCCGTTCAAAACGTGAAAGAAGCTTTCTGAGAAACTTCTTTCTGATCTGTGAGTTCATCTCACAGAGTTACAACCTCTGCCTTAAGAAGCAGTTTGCTAACACTTTTTTGGTGGAATCTGCAAAGTGATATTTGGGAGCCTATTGAGGCCCATGGTGATAAAGGAATTATCCTCACATAATAACTAAAGGAGAAGCTTTGCTGAGAAACTGCATTGCCATGTGTGAATGCAACTCACAGAGTTACACGTTTCTCTTCAGTGATCAGTTTGTTAGCACAGTTTTCTGGAAATCTGCAATTAGATACTTCATAGCGCAATGAACATTACAGTGACAAAGGAAATTTCCACAGATGAAAACTAGAAAGAAGCTTTCTTAGAAACTTCTTGGTGATGTGTGAATTCATCTCACAGAGTTACACTTATGTTTCGTGGAGCAGTCCATTAACACTGTCTTTGGGGAAACTGAGAAGGGCTTCTTTGGATCACATTGAGGCCTACGCTGATAAAGGAAATTTCATCCGTTCAAAACGTGAAAGAAGCTTTCTGAGAAACTTCTTTCTGATCTGTGAGTTCATCTCACAGAGTTACAACCTCTGCCTTAAGAAGCAGTTTGCTAACACTTTTTTGGTGGAATCTGCAAAGTGATATTTGGGAGCCTATTGAGGCCCATGGTGATAAAGGAATTATCCTCACATAATAACTAAGGAGAAGCTTTCTGAGAAACTGCATTGCCATGTGTGAATGCAACTCACAGAGTTACACGTTTCTCTTCAGTGATCAGTTTGTTAGCACAGTTTTCTGGAAATCTGCAATTAGATACTTCACTAGCGCAATGAACATTACAGTGACAAAGGAAATTTCCACAGATGAAAACTAGAAAGAAGCTTTCTTAGAAACTTCTTGGTGATGTGTGAATTCATCTCACAGAGTTACACTTATGTTTCGTGGAGCAGTCCATTAACACTGTCTTTGGGGAAACTGAGAAGGGCTTCTTTGGATCACATTGAGGCCTACGCTGATAAAGGAAATTTCATCCGTTCAAAACGTGAAAGAAGCTTTTTGAGAAAGTTCTTTCTGATCTGTGAGTTCATCTCACAGAGTTACAACCTCTGCCTTAAGAAGCAGTTTGCTAACACTTTTTTGGTGGAATCTGCAAAGTGATATTTGGGAGCCTATTGAGGCCCATGGTGATAAAGGAATTATCCTCACATAATAACTAAGGAGAAGCTTTCTGAGAAACTGCATTGCCATGTGTGAATGCAACTCACAGAGTTACACGTTTCTCTTCAGTGATCAGTTGTTAGCACAGTTTTTCTGGAAATCTGCAATTAGATACTTCACAGCGCAATGAACATTACAGTGACAAAGGAAATGTCCACAGATGAAAAACTAGAAAGAAGCTTTCTTAGAAACTTCTTGGTGATGTGTGAATTCATCTCACAGAGTTACACTTATGTTTCGTGGAGCAGTCCATTAACACTGTCTTTGGGGAATCTGAGAAGGGCTTCTTTGGATCACATTGAGGCCTACGCTGATAAAGGAAATTTCATCCGTTCAAAACGTGAAAGAAGCTTTTCTGAGAACTTCTTTCTGATCTGTGAGTTCATCTCACAGAGTTACAACCTCTGCCTCAAGAAGCAGTTTGCTAACACTCTTTTCTTGGAATCTGCAAAAGTGATATTTGGGAAGCCTATTGGGGCCCATGGTGATAAAGGAATTATCCTCACATAATAACTAAAGAGAAGCTTTGTGAGAAACTGCATTGCCATGTGTGAATGCAACTCACAGAGTTACGCCAGTGTTTTTTGGGGCCGTTTCTTAGGACTGTTTTCCGTGGATTCCGAGAGTTGCTATTTCAGATAGCTTTGAAGAATAGAAGGAGAAAAACTAATATACTCCAAGAGAAAGCGGAACCAAGCTTTCTGCGAAACTGCTTTGTGATATGTGAATTCATTTCACAAGTGTTCTATCACCCTTTCTCGGGGGAGTTTCCTAGCACTCATTTTGAGGAATCTCAGATGTGATGTCTTGGATATCGTTGAATCGCATGCTGAATAAGGAACTATCCTCAGAGAAACCTGCAGAAGAAAGCCTTCTCAGAAACTTCTTTGTTGTGGGTGAATTCAGCCCACAGATGTCCATCATTGTTTCCACTGAGAAACTTGCTAGCAGATTTTCGCAGAATCTGCAATAGGACACACGGGTGGCGCTCCAAGAACACAAATAACCTCGTCTTACTAAAGTGGGAAGCTTCTCTGAGAAACCGCTTTGTGATGTGTGAATTCAACTCACTAAGTGCAGCTGTATTTCGTGGGGCCGTGGCCTAGCCCTATTTGTGTGGAACTGAGAACAGATATTCCCGATCCCTTTGAAAACACTGGGGCCAATGGAAACATCTTCCAATAAAAATGAGAAGAAGCTTTCTGAGAAACTTCTTTCTGATCTGTGAGTCATCTCACAGAGTTACCACCTCTGCCCAAAGAAGCAGATGGCTACACTCTGTTCGTGTAATCTGCAAAATGATATTTGGGAGCCTATTGGGGCCCATGGTGATAAAGGAATTATCCTCACATAATAACTAAGAGAAGCTTTCTGAGAAAATGCATTGCCATGTGTGAATGCAACTAACAGAGTTATCACGTTTCTCTATCAGTATCAGTTTGTTAGCACAGTTTTCTGGAAATCTGCAATTAGATACTCCATAGCGCAATGAACATTACAGGGACAAAGGAAAATTCCACAGATGAAAATAGAAAGAAGCTTTCTTAGAAACTTCTTGGTGATGTGTGAATTCATCTCACAGAGTTACACTTATGTTTCGTGGAGCAGTCCATTAACACGTCTTTGGGGAAACTGAGAAGGGCTTCTTTGGATCACATTGAGGCCTACGCTGATAAAGGAAATTTCATCCGTTCAAAAACGTGAAAGAAGCTTTTTGAGAAACTTCTTTCTGATCTGTGAGTTCATCTCACAGAGTTACAACCTCTGCCTTAAGAAGCAGTTTGCTAACACTTTTTTGGTGGAATCTGCAAAGTGATATTTGGGAGCCTATTGAGGCCCATGGTGATAAAGGAATTATCCTCACATAATAACTAAAGAGAAGCTTTCTTGAGAAACTGCATTGCCATGTGTGAATGCAACTCACAGAGTTACACGTTTCTCTCAGTGATCAGTTTGTTAGCACAGTTTTCTGGAAATCTGCAATTAGATACTTCATAGCGCAATGAACATTACAGTGACAAAGGAAATTTCCACAGATGAAAACTAGAAAGAAGCTTTCTTAGAAACTTCTTGGTGATGTGTGAATTCATCTCACAGAGTTACACTTATTGTTGCTTTCGTGGAGCAGTCCATTAAACTGTCTTTGGGGTAAAACTGAGAAGGGCTTCTTTTGGATCACATTGAGGCCTACGCTGATAAGGAAATTTCATCCGTTCAAAAACGTGAAAGAAGCTTTCTGAGAAACGTTCTTTCTGATCTGTGAGTTCATCTCACAGAGTTTACAACCTCTGCCTTAAGAAGCAGTTTGCTAACACTTTTTTGGTGGAATCTGCAAAGTGATTATTTGGGAGCCTATTGAGGCCCATGGTGATAAAGGAATTATCCTCACATAATAACTAAGGAGAAGCTTTCTGAGAAACTGCATTGCCATGTGTGAATGCAACTCACAGAGTTACACGTTTTCTCTTCAGTGATCAGTTTGTTAGCACAGTTTTCTGGAAATCTGCAATTAGATACTTCATAGCGCAATGAACATTCCAGTGACAAAGTAAATTTTCCACAGATGAAAACTAGAAAGAAGCTTTCTTAGAAACTTCTTGGTGATGTGTGAATTCATCTCACAGAGTTACACTTATGTTTCGTGGAGCAGTCCATTAACACTGTCTTTGGGGAAACTGAGAAGGGCTTCTTTGGATCACATTGAGGCCTACGCTGATAAAGGAAATTTCATCCGTTCAAACGTGAAAGAAGCTTTTTGAGAAAGTTCGTTTCTGATCTGTGAGTCATCTCACAGAGTTACAAACCTCTGCTTAAGAAGCCAGTTTGCTAACACTTTTTTGGTGGAATCTGCAAAGTGATATTTGGTGAGCCTATTGAGGCCCATGGTGATAAAGGAATTTATCCTCACATAATAACTAAGGAGAAGCTTTCTGAGAAACTGCATTGCCATGTGTGAATTGCAACTCACAGAGTTTACACGTTTCTCTTCAGTGATCAGTTTTGTTAGCCTACAGTTTTCTGGAAATCGGCAATTAGATACTTCATCAGCGCAATGAACATTACAGTGACAAAGGAAATGTCCACAGATGAAAACTAGAAAGAAGCTTTCTTAGAAACTTCTTGGTGATGTGTGAATTCATCTCACAGAGTTACACTTATGTTTCGTGGAGCAGTCCATAACACTGTCTTTGGGGAATCTGAGAAGGGCTTCTTTGGATCACATTGAGGCCTACGCTGATAAAGGAAATTTCATCCGTTCAAAACGTGAAAGAAGCTTCTGAGAAACTTCTTTCTGATCTGTGAGTTCATCTCACAGAGTTTACACCCTCTGCCTTCAAGAAGCAGTTTGCTAACAAGCTTTTGGTGGAATCTGCAAAGTGATACTTGGGAGCCGATTGGGCCCATGGTGATAAAGCAATGATCCTCACATAATAACTAAGGAGAAGCTTCTGAGAAACTGCACTTGCCATGTGTGAATGCAACTCACAGAGTTACACGTTTCTCTTCAGTGATCAGTTTGTTAGCACAGTTTTCTGGAAATCTGCAATTAGATACTTCATAGCGCAATGAACATTACAGTGACAAAGGAAATTTCCACAGATGAAAACTAGAAAGAAGCTTTCTTAGAAACTTCTTGGTGATGTGTGAATTCATCTCACAGAGTTACACTATGTTTCGTGGAGCAGTCCATTAAACACTGTCTTTGTTTGGGGAAGACTAGAGAAGGGTTTTTGGATCGCTTGAGGCCTACGCTGATAAAGGAAATTTCATCCGTTCAAAACGTGAAAGAAGCTTTCTGAGAAACTTCTTTCTGATCTGTGAGTTCATCTCACAGAGTTACAACCTCTGCCTCAAGAAGCAGTTTGCTAACACGCTTTTGGTGGAATCTGCAAAGTGATATTGGGAGCGTATTGGGGCCCATGGTGATAAAGAAATATCCTCACATAATAACTAAGAGAAGCTTTCTGAGAAACTGCATTGCCATGTGTGAATGCAACTCACAGAGTTACACGTTTCTCTTCAGTGATCAGTTTGTTAGCACAGTTTTCTGGAAATCTGCAATTAGATACTTCATAGCGCAATGAACATTACAGTGACAAAGAGAAATTTCCACAGATGAAAACTAGAAAGAAGCTTTCTTAGAAACTTCTTGGTGATGTGTGAATTCATTCTCACAGAGTTACACTTATGTTTCGTGGAGCAGTCCATTAACACTGTCTTTGGGAATCTGAGAAGGGCTTCTTGGATCACATTGAGGACTACGCTTGATAAAGGAATTTCATCCGTTCAAAACGTGAAAGAAGCTTTCTGAGAACTCTTTCTGATCTGTGAGTTCACTCACAGAGTTACAACCTCTGCCTCAAGAAGCAGTTTGCTAACACTTTTTTTGGTGGAATCTGCAAAAGTGATTATTTGGAGAGCCTAATTGAGGCCCATGAGTTGATTAAAGGAATTATCCTCTATTCCTAATCACATAAGAGAAGCTTTCTGAGAAACTGCATTGCCATGTGTGAATGCAACTCACAGAGTTACACGTTTCTCTTCAGTGATCAGTTTGTTAGCACAGTTTTCTGGAAATCTGCAATTAGATACTTCAGCGCAATGAACATTACAGTGACAAAGGAAATTTCCACAGATGAAAACTAGAAAGAAGCTTTCTTAGAAACTTCTTGGTGATGTGTGAATTCATCTCACAGAGTTACACTTATGTTTCGTGGAGCAGTCCATTAACACTGTCTTTGGGGAACTGAGAAGGGCTTCTTTGGATCACATTGAGGCCTACGCTGATAAAGGAAATTTCATCCGTTCAAAACGTGAAAGAAGCTTTCTGAGAAACTTCTTTCTGATCTGTGAGTTCATCTCACAGAGTTACAACCTCTGCCTTAAGAAGCAGTTTGCTAACATTTTTGGTGGAATCTGCAAAGTGATATTTGGGAGCCTATTGAGGCCCATGGTGATAAAGGAATTATCCTCACATAATAACTAAGAGAAGCTTTCTGAGAAACTGCATTGCCATGTGTGAATGCAACTCACAGAGTTACACGTTTCTCTTCAGTGATCAGTTTGTTAGCACAGTTTTCTGGAAATCTGCAATTAGATACTTCACAGCGCAATGAACATTACAGTGACAAAGGAAATTTCCACAGATGAAAACTAGAAAGAAGCTTTCTTAGAAACTTCTTGGTGATGTGTGAATTCATCTCACAGAGTTACACTTATGTTTCGTGGAGCAGTCCATTAACACTGTCTTTGGGGAAACTGAGAAGGGCTTCTTTGGATCACATTGAGGCCTACGCTGATAAAGGAAATTTCATCCGTTCAAAACGTGAAAGAAGCTTTTTGAGAAACTTCTTTCTGATCTGTGAGTTCATCTCACAGAGTTACAACCTCTGCCTTAAGAAGCAGTTTGCTAACACTTTTTTGGTGGAATCTGCAAAGTGATTTGGGAGCCTATTGAGGCCCATGGTGATAAAGGAATTATCCTCACATAATAACTAAGAGAGAAGCTTTCTGAGAAACTGCATTGCCATGTGTGAATGCAACTCACAGAGTTACACGTTTCTCTTCAGTGATCAGTTTGTTAGCACAGTTTTCTGGAAATCTGCAATTAGATACTTCACAGCGCAATGAACATTACAGTGACAAAGGAAATTTCCACAGATGAAAACTAGAAAGAAGCTTTCTTAGAAACTTCTTGGTGATGTGTGAATTCATCTCACAGAGTTACACTTATGTTTCGTGGAGCAGTCCATTAACACTGTCTTTGGGGAAACTGAGAAGGGCTTCTTTGGATCACATTGAGGCCTACGCTGATAAAGGAAATTTCATCCGTTCAAAACGTGAAAGAAGCTTTTTGAGAAACTTCTTTCTGATCTGTGAGTTCATCTCACAGAGTTACAACCTCTGCCTCTAAGAAGCAGTTTGCTAACACTTTTTTAGTGGAATCTGCAAAGTGATATTTGGGAGCCTATTGAGGCCCATGGTGATAAAGGAATTATCCTCACATAATAACTAAGGAGAAGCTTTCTGAGAAACTGCATTGCCATGTGTGAATGCAACTCACAGAGTTACACGTTTCTCTTCAGTGA
>NC_044560.1:135269581-135314717 GCF_007565055.1 Rhinopithecus roxellana
GCCTCCTGGCCTCTCCACAGAACCAGAACTCCACCCCTTTAGGCCCAGAAACCCAATTGGTTCCCCCTAGAAAATAGGTAGAAGTCAGACTCATGTTAAAAAGAAGTTTTATTTAGGAAGCTCCAGGGGCTGGGGTTCGGGCATGGGGTGGGAAAGGAGAGGTACAGTGTCAACGCCACCCTCTCCTCCCGCCTAGTGCATTAATACTTGATGGGAGCATCTGACAGAAGTGAGATCAGGCAGGGGGTGGTGTCTGCACCCCACAGCGCATGTTGGCTGGAACAGCAAAGTCTGAAAGCAAGAAATCAAGGTTAAAACTAAGGGGCCTAGGCAGAGCTCCAGGCCCCACTGGAGACCCAGAAATCCTAGGAACTTTCCTCTTCAGGGAACTAGAGTTTTGGTCCTGAGCCCACTCCTTCCCTCAGACCCAGAAGTCCTGTCCCCCAGCCCCTCCTCCCTCAGACCCAGGAGTCCAGTCCCCCACCCCTCCTCCCTCAGACCCAGGAGTCCAGTCCCCAGCCCCTCCTCCCTCAGACCCAGGAGTCCAGTCCCCAGCCCCTCCTCCCTCAGACCCAGGAGTCCAGTCCCCCACCCCTCCTCCCTCAGACCCAGGAGTCCAGGCCCCCAGCCCCTCTTCCCTCAGACCCAGGAGTCCAGGCCCCAGCCCCTCCTCCCCCAGACCTGGGAGTCCAAACACGCAGCCCCTCCTCCCTCAGACCCAGGAGTCCAAGCGCCCAGCCCCTCCTCCCTCAGACCCAGGAGCCCAGGCCCCCAGCCCCTCCTCCATCAGACCCAGGAGTCCAGGCGCCCAGCCCCTCCTTCCCTCAGACCTAGGAGTCCAAACCTGCAGCCCCTCCTCCCTCAGACCCAGGAGTCCAAACCCGCAGCCCCTTCTCCCTCAGACTCAGGAGCCCAGGCCCCCAGCCCCTCCTCCATCAGACCCAGGAGTCCAGGCCCCCAGCCCCTCTTCCCTCAGACCCAGGAGTCCAGGCGCCCAGCCCCTCCTTCCCTCAGACCTAGGAGTCCAAACCTGCAGCCCCTCCTCCCTCAGACCCAGGAGTCCAAACCCGCAGCCCCTTCTCCCTCAGACCCAGGAGTCTAGGCCCCCAGCCCCTCCTCCCTCAGACCCAGGAGTCCAAACCCCCAGCCCCTCCTCCCTCAGACCCAGGAGTCCAGGCTCCCCAGCCCCTCCTCCCCCAGACCTGGGAGTCCAAACACACAGCCCCTCCTCCCTCAGACCCAGGAGCCCAGGCCCCCAGCCCCTCCTCCCTCAGACCCGGGAGTCCAAACCCGCAGCCCCTCCTCCCTCAGACCCAGAAGCCCAGGCCCCCAGCCCCTCCTCCGTCAGACCTGGGAGTCCAAACCCGCAACCCCTCCTCCCTCAGACCCAGGAGTCCGAGCTCCCAGCCCCTCCTCCCTCAGACCCAGGAGTCCAGGTACCCAGCCACTCACCTATCTGCTCAGGTTTAGGCAAGTTCAGGTTGTCCATGATTTTGACAAACTCCTCACAGCTGCGGGTGAGCCGAGGGTTCAGAGTCCTCTCCTCCTCCACGGTGGACACTGTGAACCCTAGTGGCCAAGGGAGGGGAAGGAAAGTCAAGGAGTCCAGTGCCTCAGGCCTCTCAGAACTACATTCCCCAGGAGGGTTTGGGTGCCTCTCTGGCAGGGGCCTCTCTGGCAGGGGTTCTTCCCAGAATATTCCTAAAGTAGCTTTCCCTCCTCCATGGGAACTATGGGAAATGTAGTTTTCCCCAGTTCCCTAAGCTCCACAAGTAAGGCCCAGGAAAACCCATGCCCTGCAGAATTCCAGGCATCTAGCAGTCACATAGTGTCTACATCCACACACAGCAGGCTCAAGCACTTTATATATATATATTTTTTTTTTTTTTTTTTTTTTTTTTTTTTTTTTTTTTTTTTTTAGACAGGGTCTTGCTATGTCACCCAGGCTGGAATATAGTGGTACGATCACAGCTCACTGCAGCCTCAATCTCCTGGGCTCAAGCAATCCTCCTACCACAGCCTCTCAAGGAGCTGGCAGCATGCCACCTTGCCTGGCTAATTTTTTGTATTTTGTAGAGGCAGAGTTTTGCCATGTTACTCAGGCTGGTCTCGAACTCACTCCTGGGCTCAAACGAGCCTCCTGCCTCAGCCTCCCAAAGTGCTAGGATTACAGGTGTGAGCCCCCGTGCCCAGCCTCAAACACTGAATTTTTTTTGGCCAGAGAAGTTTCTGAGACTGGTAGTCTTCATGCCTTACAAAGATTACAGAGATTTACACTCCACTTTCAAAGTTTTTTTTTTTTTTTTTTTTTTTTTTTGAGGCGGAGTCTTGCTCTATCGCCCAGGCTGGAGTGCAGTGGCCGGATCTCAGCTCACTGCAAGCTCCGCCTCCCGGGTTCCCGCCATTCTCCTGCCTCAGCCTCCCGAGTAGCTGGGACTACAGGTGCCCGCCACCTCACCCGGCTAGTTTTTTGTATTTTTTAGTAGAGACGGGGTTTCACTGTGTTAGCCAGGATGGTCTCAATCTCCTGACCTCGTGATCCACCCGTCTCGGCCTCCCAAAGTGCTGGGATTACAGGTTTTTTTTTTTTTTTTTTTTTGAGACAGAGCCTCACTCTGTCTCCCAGGCTGGAATGCAGTGGTGTGATCTTGGTTCACTGCAACCTCCACCTCCCAGGTTCAAGCAATTCTCCTGCCTCAACCTCCCGAATAGCTGGGATTACAGGCATGGGTCTGTAATCCCAGCTCCTCCAGGAAGCCCTCACCATGGTAATCATGAGCAGGGTAGATCAGACAGTCGCCTGGAAGTGTGAAGATCTTTTCATGGACCGAGTGGTACAAGGTCTTGGCACAGCCTGGGGAAGGAAAGATCAGAGGTCAGTGGATCAACAGGACAGAAGACTCTAACCCCTTCCTTCAAGAAAAGGGTGAAAGGATAAAATCACTGTAGCTAAACCATCTCCTTCATGTCCTGCCAATATCCCTTTGTCTAAGTAGAGAACAGGGAAAGGCATTCTAGGTGGATGGAACAGCATGTACAAAGAATTGAGGAATGGTGAGAAATTCAGCATGGCTGTAAATAGGGTTGGAATGACACCATGAAGCACCAAAGAGTGTCATTTGTGACCTTGGCTGTCACCCAGGGGATGTCAAGTAAGGGTTCTGAACAAGAAAGGTGCACTAGAAGGTAAGAAACTGAAGACAAAGCCAGGTGCAGTGGCTCATGCCTGTAATCCTAGCACTTTGGGAGGCTGAGGCAGGTGGACTACCTGAGGTCAGGAGTTCAAGACCAGCCTGGCCAACATGGTGAAACCCTGTCTTTACTAAAAATACAAAAATTAGCCAGGCGTGGTGACCCATGCCTGTAATCCCAGCTATTCAGGAGGCTGAGGCAGGAGAACTACTTGAACCTAGGAGGTGGAGGTTGCAGTGAGCCAAGATCACACACTACACTCCAGCCTGGGAGACAGAGTAAGGCTCTGTCTCAAAAAAAAAAACATAATAATAAAAAAAAAAGAAACTGAAGACATGAGGCCCAGGAGAAGAGTGTGATGCCATGGTCCCCACAAGCAGCTCTGAGTCCTAAGTAGGAGGCAAACCTCTCTTCCACCTTGCATTTCAGCCTAAATCCTTCAGCTTCCTGACTGTACTTCGAATGGATAAATGGAAGATTGGGAGCCTTGAGAAAAAGACAGAGACTGAGATGCAGAGAGGAGAGAGGGAAGAGGGAGGAAGACGCCTGGGGATGTGGCTTCCCATGACCATCTCATCATGACTTCTGTCTTTCCCTCTTATCCAGCCTCACTTCTCCCTTCAAGGCAGCTAAATTCCAGGCCTAGTGTTAACCCCACATTGTCACACATGCTCAAAGGATGGCCCAACCCTGAGATTCTGAAACTACACTCCCTTTCCACAGGGAAGCTCCTAAATCTAACCACCCCTAGCAGCTAGACTCTAAATGGATCATTGCTCCCTGGCAATTAAACTGCTGGCTCTAACAACTTCTTTTTTTCTCTCTTGCTCTTTTTTTTTTTTTTTTTTTTGAGACGGAGTCTTGCTCTGTCACCCAGGCTGGAGTGCAGTGGCACAATCTCGGCTCACTGCGACCTCCGCCTCCTGGGTTCAAGTAAATCTCTGCCTCAGCCTCCTGAGTAGCTGGGATTATAGGCACCCACTACCACAGCCAGCTAATTTTTGTATTTTTAGAGATGGGGTTTCACCATCTTGGCCAGGCTGGTCTTGAACTCCTGACCTCATGATCCACCTGCCTTGGCCTCCCAAAGTGCTGGGATTACAGGCGTGAGCCACCATACCCAGCCCTTTTTTTTTTCCTTTTTTTTTTTTTTTTTTTTTTAGTTCTATGTGTTTCTTAGAGAGGGAGCCTCACTATGTTGCCCAAGCTAGGCTCAAATAGGTAACTAACACACCCCTGAATCTAACTGTCCCCCAAGAGCTAAGCCCCTGAATCTAACTCTTCCCATACTCTAGCATGGGGGTCCTCAACCCTGGGTACCGGTCTGTGGTCTGTTGGGAACTGGGCTGTGCAGAAGGTGGTGAGCGACAGGTGACTGAGCAAAACTTCATCTGTATTTACAGCCGCACCCCATCGCTCCCATTACCACCTGAGCTCTGCCTCCTGTCAGATCCACAGCAACATTAGATTCTCATAGGAGCACAAACCCTATTGTGAACTGCATGTGGGAGGGATCTAGGTTATGTTCTTCTTATGAGAATCTAATGCCTGATGATCTGTCACTATCTTCCATCTCTCCCAGATGGGACCATCTAGTGCAGGAAAACAAGTTCAGGGCTCCCACTGATTCTACATGATGGTTAGTTACATAATTATTTCATTATCTATTGCAATGTAATAATAATAAAGTGCACAATAAATGTAACACATTTGAATCCCCGAAACTATGCCGCGCCATGGTCCATGGAAAAATTAACTTCCACGAAACGGGTCCCTGGTGCCAAAAAGGTTGGGGACCACTGCTCTAGCAGGGAAACTCCTTGAATTTAATATTGAAGCCTCCTAAAAGTCTAATGTCCATCCATTCATTCTTGTAACAGATACTTCAACACTTGACACACATGTAACTGTATGAAGATCTTGGGCTGGATAAAGGAGCTAGTCACCTTGCTGGAAGTCTGTCCGCCCACACCCACGGATCAACAGGGCATCTCCAGTGAAGGCCATGCTGTGGTCATTCAGGACGAAGGTGACACAGCCTGGGGTGTGGCCAGGGCTGGCCCTGGTCTCCAAGGCCTGGCAGGGGTGGCAGAGTACAGAGATAGTCACCAAGAATCCTTCAAGATGAAACTGGTCCCCAAAGCCCCACCCTACTCCAAGGTCTTATCTAGATGCATATTTTGGTAAAAAATTTAGATTCCCAGGCTCTAATCTTATATTATCAGAGTAAACTCCAAGTGGATTAAATATTTCAATGTGTGAAAAATAAAACCACAAAGCTGTGACACACAACAACAAAAATACAATAATATCTGACCTCTGGTTAGGAAGGTGATATGGTTTGGCTGTGTCCCCCACCCAAATCTCATCTTGAATTATAGCTCCAGTAATCCCCCATATGTCATGGGAGGTAACTGAATAAAGGGGACAGGTTCTTCCCATTGCTGTCTCGTGATGGTGAATAAGTCTCATGAAATCTGACGGTTTTATTAAGGGCGGTTCCCCTGCACATGCTCTCTTGCCTGCTGCCATGTAAGACATGCCTTTGCTCTCTGCTCCTCCTTCGCCTTCTACCCTGATTGTGAGGCCTCCCCAGCCATGTGGAACTGTGAGTCCATTTAACCTCTTTTTCTTTTTCTTTTTTTTTTGAGACAGAGTCTCACTGTCACCCCAGGCTGGAGTGCAGTGGCCGGATCTCAGCTCACTGCAAGCTCTGCCTCCCGGGTTTACGCCACAGGTGCCCGCCACCTCGCCTGGCTAGTTTTTTGTATTTTTAGTAGAGATGGGGTATTTTTTAGTAGAGATGGGGTTTCACCAGGTTAGCCAGGATGGTCTCGATCTCCTGACCTTGTGATCCGCCCGTCTCGGCCTCCTAAAGTGCTGGGATTACAGGCTTGAGCCATTAAACCTCTTTTTCTTTATAAATGACCCAGTCTCAGTGATGTCTTTATTAGCAGCAGGAGAAACAGACTAATACAGTAAATTGGTACTAGTAGAGTGAAGTGCTGCTATAAGGAGACGTGAATATGTGACTTTGGAAACTGGGTAACATGCAGAGGTTTGAACAGTTTGGAAGGCTCAGAAGAAGATAAAAGAATGTGGGAAAGTTTGGAACTTCCTAGAGACTTGTTGAATGGCTTTGACCAACATGCCTGAGAGTGATATGGACAATGAAGTCCAGGCTGACATGGTCTTACATGGAGATGAGGAACTTTTTGGGAACTGGGATAAAGGTCACTTTTGTTATGTGTTAGCAAAGAGACTGGCAGCATTTTGCCCCTGCCCTAGAGATCTGTGGAACTCTGAACTTGAGAGATGATTTAGGGTACCTGGTAGAAGAAATTTCTCAGCAGGAAGGCATTCAAGAGGTGACCTGAGGCTGGGCGCGGTGGCTCACGCCTGTAATCCCAGCACTTTAGGAGGCCGAGGCAGGCGAATCACAAGGTCAGGAGATCGAGACCACGGTGAAACCCCGTCTCTATTAAAAATACAAAAAATTAGCCGGGCGTGGTGGCAGGCGCCTGTAGTCCCAGCTACTCAGGAGGCTGAGGCAGGAGAATGGTGTGAACCCGGAAGGCAGAGCTTGCAGTGAGCTGAGATTGCGTCACTGCACTCCAGCCTGGGCGACAGAGCAAGACTCTGCCTCAGAAAAAAAAAAAAAGAGGTGACCTGAGTGCTGTTAAAAGCATTCATTTCAGTTTTATGTATTCACAAAGATATGGTTTAGAATTGGAGCCTATGTTTAAAAGGGAAACAGAGCATAAATATTAGGAAATTTGCAGCCTGACAATGTGATAGAAAGGAAAAACCATTTTCTGAGGAAAAATTCAAGCCTGCTGCAGAATTTGCCATAAGTCACGAGGAGCCAAATGTTCATCACCAAGACAATGGGAAAAATGTCTCCAGGGCGCGTCAAAGGTTTTCACAGCAGCCTCTCCCATCACAGGCCCAGAGAACTAGGAGAAAAAAATGGTTACATGGGCAGGGCCCATGGCCTTGTTGCTTTGTGCAATCTCAGGACTTGGTGCCCTGCATCCCAGCTGGGGCTAAAAGGGGCCAAGTACAGCTCAGGCCATTGCTTCAGAGGGTGCAAGCCCCAAGTCTTGGTGGCTTACACGTGGTGCTGGGCCTGCTGGTGAGCAGAAGTCAAGAACAGGAACCTCCACCTAGATTTGAGAGGCTGTATGGAAATGCCTGGATGTCCATGGAGAGGTGTGCTGCAGGGGTGAAGCCTTCATAGGGAACCTCTGCTAGGGCAGTGCAAAAGGGAAATGTGGAGTGGGAGCCACCAGAGTCCCCACTGGGGCACTGCCCCCAGTGGAGCTGTGAGAAGAGGGCCATTGCCCTCCAGACCCCAGAATTGTCGATCCACTGACAGCTTGCACCATATGCCTGGAAAAGCCACAGATACTCCACATCAGCCCGTGAAAGCAGCCAGGCGGGGGGCGTGTACCCTGCAAAGCCAGAGGGGCAGAGCTGCCCAAGACCATGGGAACCCACCTCTTGTATCAGCGTGACCTGGATGTAAGACACGGAGTCAAAGAAGATCTTTTTGGAGCTTTAAGATTTGACTGCCCCACTGGATTTAGGACTTGCATGGAGCCTGTAGCCCCTTCATTTTGGCCAATTTCTTCCATTTGGAATGGATGTGTTTACCCAATCTCTACCCCCATTGTATCTAGGAAGCAACTAAACTTGCTTTTGATTTTACAGGCCCATAGGTGGGAGGGACTTGCCTTGTCTCAGATGAGACTTTATTTTGTTCGGTTTTTTTTTTTTCAGAGACAGAATCTTGTTGTGTCACCCAGGCTGGGGTGGGGTGGTGCAATCTTGGCTGACTGCACCTCTGCCTCCCAGATTCAATCAAGTCTTGTGCCTCAGCCTCCCGAGTAGTTGAGACTACAGGCATGTGCCCCCATGCCTGGCTAAGTTTTGTATTTTTAGTATAGACAGGGTTTTACTATTTTGGCCAGGCTGGTCTTGAACTCCTGACCTCAGGTGATCTGCCTGCCTTGACCTCCCAAAGTGCTGGATAACAGGTGAGCCACCATGCCTAGCCTCAGGTAAGACTTTGGACTGTGGACTTTTTTTTTTTTTTTTTTTTTTTTTTGAGACGGAGTCTCGCTCTGTCGCCCAGGCTGGAGTGCAGTGGCCGGATCTCAGCTCACTGCAAGCTCCGCCTCCCAGGTTTACGCCATTCTCCTGCCTCAGGCCTCCTGAGTAGCTGGGACTACAGGCGCCCGCCACCACGCCCGGCTAGTTTTTTGTATTTTTTAGTAGAGACGGGGTTTCACTGTGTTAGCCAGGATGGTCTCCATCTCCTGACCTCATGATCCGCCCGTCTCGGCCTCCCAAAGTGCTGGGATTACAGGCTTGAGCCACCGCGCCCGGCCGGATTGTGGACTTTTGAGTTAATGCTGAAATGAGTTGAGACTTTGGGGGACTGTTGGGAAGGTATGATTGGTTTTGAAATGTAAGGACATGAAATTTGGGGAGGGACCAAAGTGGAATGATATGGTTTGGCTGTGTCCCCACCCAAATCTCATCTTGAATTGTAGCTCCCATAATCCCCACAGGTTGTGGGAGGGACCTGGTGGGAGGTAATTAAATCATGGGGGTGGGTTTTTCTCATGATAGTGAATAAGTCTCACATGATCTGATGATCTTACAAAGGGCAGTTCCCCTTCACACGATGTCTTGCCTACCACCATGTAAGCAGTACCTTTGCTCCTTCTTTGCCTTCCACCATGATTATGAGGCCTCCCCATTTAAACCCCTTTTTCTTTATAAATGACCCAGTCTTGGGTTTTTTTTTTTTTTTTTTTTTGAGACAGAGTCTTGCTTGTCACCCAGGCTGCAGTGCAGTGGCACAATCTTGGCTCACTGCAACCTCCGCCTCCCTGGTTCAAGCGATTCTCCTGCCTCAGCCTCCTGAGTCGTTGGGATTTCAGAGTGTGCACTACCAAACCTGACTAATTTTTGTGTTTTAGTAGAGATGGAGTTTCACCCATGTTGGTCAGGCTAGTGTCAAACTCCTGACTGCCGTGATCCACCCTCCTTGGCCTCCCAAGTGCTGGGATTACAGGCATGAGCCACTGCGCCCGGCCTTCAGGTATGTCTTTATTAGCAGCGTGAGAACAGACTAATACAGACGGGATATTCAAATGTGACATCTAAAGTGATAAATCATTAAGGAAAAGATCAGTCAGAAGTTTCTGAATGGCAGCAACACCATAAACAAAATCTAAAGAGAACCAATATGTGGGGAAAATATATTTGTAACATATACATACCACATGGTCAATATACTTAATATACAAACAGATCTTACAATCAATTTTAAAAAGTTAAGCACACTAATATAAAAATGAAATACTCAACAGTCATTAAAAGCAATACTGTTGAAATAAAATTCAATAATATTTTACACTTTTAAAAATACAAAATAGGCAGTAGTGTCTGGGCACAGTGGCTCACACCTGTAATCCCAGCACTTTGGGAGGCCAAGTCGGGCAGATTACCTGAGGTCAGGAGTTCGAGACCACCCCGGGCAATGTGGTGAAACCCCATCTCTATTAAAAATACAAAAATTAGCCAGGTGTGGTGGCACATGCTTGTAATCCCAGCTACTTGTGAGGCTGAGGCAGGAGAATTGCTTGAACCCAGGAGGCCAGAGGTTGCAGTGAGTCAAGATCGCACCATTGTACTCCAGCCTGGATGACAAGAGTGAAACTCCACCTTAAAAAAAAAAGGGCCAGGCCGCAGTGGCTCACGCCTGTAATCCCCAGCACTTTGGATGGCGAGACAGGCAGATCGCAAGGTCAAGAGATTGAGACCATCCTGGCCAACACGGTGAAACCCCCGTCTCTACTAAAAATACAAAACAAATTAGCTGGGCATAGTGGTGGGCACCTGTAGTCCCAGCTATTCAGGAGGCTGAGGCAGAGAATGGTGTGAACCCAGGAGGTGGAGCTTGCAGTGAGCCGAGATCGCGCCACTGCACTCCAGCCTGGGCGACTGAGCAAGACTGTCTCAAAAACAAAACAAAACAAACAACAAGAGATAGTGAAAAAAGTGGCCCTTAGAGTGAGAAATGATATTTACAAACATAAACACTAGTCCTTCCTTATCTGCAGGGGATACCTTCAAGATCCCAGTGGATACCTGAAACCTGAGATAGTGTAAACCCTATAAATACTGTTTTGTTTTGTTTTGTTTTGTACAGAGTCTGGCTCTGTCGCCCAGGCTGGAGTACAATGGCATGATCTCGGCTCACTGCAACCTCCCCCTCCCAGGTTCAAGCGATTCTCCTACCTCAGCCTCTCAAGTAGCTGGGATTATAGGCGCCCACCACCATGCCCAGATAATTTTTGTATTTTTTTAGTAGAGACGGGGTTTCACCATGTTGGTCAGGCTCGTCTTGAGCTCCTGACCTCAGGTGATCCACCCGCCTCAGGCTCCCAAAATGCTGGGATTACAGGCGTGAGCCACCGTGACTGGCCAATACTATGGTTTTTTTTTTATCTGATAACCAAGAAGGCTGCTAAGTGATTAACGGGCAGGTAACATACTCCTATACAGCATAGATACACTGGACATAGGGATAATTCATGTCCTGAGTGGGATGGTGTGAGATTTTTATCATGCTACTCAGAACTATGTACAATTTAAAACTTACTAATTGTTTATCTCTAGAATTTTCCATTGAATATCTTCAGGCTATGGTTGACCACAGATAACTGAAACCACAGAAAGTGAAACCACAGGTAAAGGAGTTGTACTGGATCCAACAAAGTTCTTGGATCCAAAATATATAAAGATCATGTACAAATCAATAAGATGGACTCCCTAATAGAAAAATTAGCAAAGACTTGAAAAAAACACTTTGCAAAAGAGGGTGCCCAGATGGAACAAACACATTAAAAGGTGCCCAACTTCATCTGTCATCAAGGAAATAAAGTAAAACCACAATAGGACGCCACTACACAACACCAGAATGGCTGGAATGAAAGACTGATTTGAAGCAACTGAAACTGTCATACACCATGGTGGAAGAGTACACAGAAAACTACTGGGCAGTTTCTACTAAAGCTAAATCTACACATACCCTGTGGCTCAACCCTTGGTATACATGTGGTCCTTGACTTAAGATGGTCTAAGATTTTTTTTTTTTTTTGTAAACAGAGTCTCACTCTGTCACCCAGGCTGGAGTGCAGTGGTGTGATCTCGGGTCACTGCAAACTCTGCCTCCCGGGTTCAAGCAATTCTCCTGCCTCAGCCTCCTGAGTAGCTGGGATTACAGGAACCCACCACCATGCCTGGCTAATTTTTGTCTTTTTAGTAGAGATGGAGTTTCACCCTGTTAGCCAGGCTGGTCTCAAATTCCTGACCTCAAATGATCTGCCCGCCTTGGCCTCCCAAAGTGCTGGGATTACAGGTGTGAGCCAGCCACCAGGCCTGGCTTTTTTTTTTTTTTTTTTTCAGACAGCGTCTCTCTCTGTCACCCAGGCTGCGGAGTGCAGTGGCATGATCTCAGCTCACTGCAAACCTCGGCCTCCTGGGTTGAAGTGATTCTTGTGCCTCAGCCTTCTGAGTAGCTGAGATTATAGGCACGCACCACTGTGCCTAGCTAATTTTTGCCCACACTGGCCTCCCAAAGTGTTGGGATTACAGGTGTGATGCACTTGATGACTTACAATTTTGTGACTTTACAATAATGTGAAAGTGATACATTTTATTTCTTTTTTTCAGTAGAGATGGGCTCTCACTATGTTGACCAGCCTGGTCTTGAACTCCTGGCCTCAAGCAGTCCTCCCATCTCAGCCTCCCAGCGTGCTGGGATTACAGGCGTGAGCCACTGCACCCAGCCAAAAGGGATACGCTTTCAATAGAAATCATATTCCATGCACCCAAACTGCCATTCTATTTTTTACTTTCAATACAGTATTCAATACATTACATGAGATATTCAAACACTCTTGCATAAAATAGGCTTTGTGTTAGATGAGTCTGCCCAACTGTAGGCTAATGTAAATGTTCCGAGTACTTTAAGGTAGACTAGACTAACCTATGATGTTTAGTAGGTTAAATGTATTAAATGCGGCCAGGTGTGGTGGCTCACGCCCATAATCCCAGCACTTTGGGAGGCTGAGGCAGGCGGATCACAAGGTCAGGAGTTTGAGACCAGTCTGGCCAACATGGTGAAACACCATCTCTACTAAAAATACAAAAAATTAGCCAGGTGTGGTGGTGTGCACCTGTAATCCCAGCTACTCAGGAGGCTGAGGCAGGAGAATCGTGTGAACCCGGGAGGCAGAAGTTGCAGTGAGCCAAGATCACGCCACTTTACTCCAGCCTGGGCAACACAGTGAGACTCCATCTCGGGGGAAAAATATATATATATATATATTATATATAATATATATGTATTATATATATTTAATATATATATAGTTATGTATTTTGTATACATATTTTTTTATATTATATATATATATATAAAATGCATTTTTTTGAGACATGGCCTCACACTGTACCCAGGCTGGAGTACAGTGGCACAATCATGGCTCACTGAAGCCTGGAACTCCCAGGCTCAAGCAATCCTCCCACACCAGCCTTTCCAGTAGCTGGGACTATAGGCACACCACCATGCCTGGCTAATTTGTTTTTAATTTTTTGCAGAGACAGGGTCTTGCAATGTTGCCCAGGCTGGTCTCAAATTCCTGGGCTCAAACTATCTTCCTACTGCAACCTCCCAAAGTCCTGGGATTATAGGTGTGAACCACTGTGCCCAGCCTATTATTATTAACTAAAACAAAAATATCTACAATCTACTTCAGTTCATAGGAAAGAAAACTTTTAGTAGGATAAGTTAAATGACACACCATGAGAAAACAGTTGAACACATCCAGAATGTGGAATATTTTAGAAGACAGCATGCCAGGAAGCTTCAAAAGTTAACACCCTGGAGACCGAGCACAGTGACTGATGCCTGTAATCCCAGCACTTTGGGAGGCTGAAGCAGGCGGATCACTTGAGGTCAGGAATTTGAGACCAGCCTGGTGAACATGGTGAAACCCCATCAATACTAAAAGTACAAAAATTAACCAGGAGTGGTGGTGCATGTCTGTAATCCCAGCTACTCGGGAGGCTGAGTCAGGAGAACTGCTTGAACCCGGGAAGCAGAGGCTGCAGTGAGCCGAGATCGCGCCACTGCACTCCAGCCTGAGTGACAGAGCAAGACTCTGTCTCAAAAAAAAAAAAAGTCAATATCCTGGAGCAAAAGGATATGAAACTGTTCTAGATCCAAAAATATTTTTAATAAATAAAAAATAATAAATAAATAAATAAATAAATAAGAAAAAGAAAACAAAACAAAAACAAAAGAAGGAAAAAGAAAACACACACACGAGACTAAATAGACATAATGGCCAAACGCTAAGCTCAATTGCATCCTGGTTCCTAAAAACAGCTGTAGGCTGGGCACCGCAGCTCACACCTATAATCACAGCACTTTGAGTCACCAAAAGGGGAGGATCATTTGAGCCCAGGAGATTGAGACCAGCCTGGGCAACACGGTGAGATCCTATCTCTACCAAAAAAGAAAGAAAAAAGAAAAAAAAAGCTGTAAAAATTATTCCTAGGGTAATTGGAGACATCTGAACACAGGGTGAATATTTAATGATGATATAAAGTTACTGCATATTTTGTTAGATGTGACAAACGTTTTGTAAAAGAGTAAGTCTCAAAGTATAGCCTAGGGAACCCTGACAGTCTGCAAGATCAAAACTATTTATGGACTTTTCGCCCATTTTCACTCTCATTCCCCAAAAACATTCACGGGGCGGGGGTAGGGGGGCGGTTGTAAAAGTTTCGTGACCTGTACTGACATAATTGCTCTGATGGCTGATGAAATCTGTGCTTGTGTATTTTTTTTTTTTCTTTTGAGACAGAGTCTCGCTCTCTCACCCAGGCTGGAGTGCAGTGGCGCAATCTCGGTTCACTGCAACCTCCACCTCCTGGGTGTTCAAGTGATTCTCATGCCTCAGCCTCCTGAGTAGCTAGGATTACAGGAGCGTGCCACCATGCCCGGTTAATTTTTGTATTTTTAGTAGAGACAGGGTTTCACCACGTTGGCCAGGCTAATCTCAAACTCCTGACTTCGGGTGATCCGCACACCTCGGCTTCCCAAAGTGCCAGGATTACAGGCGTGAGCCACCACGCCTGGCCTGTGCTTGTGTATTGTTATATTTTGTACTATTATTTCAATGTAGATTTTTAAAAATTCAAAATAAGAAATTGTGGGTGGGGAACACATAACATCTTGACCTAAAGCAGCCTTAATTGTCCCTGAAACTTGTCTAGTGATTTCCCCAACAGCCCAGCCTGCCTAACCCCAAATTCTTTCAACAAATTCATTCTTCCCTTCCGTGATGCATCATGTCCGTGACACATCCCCAGAGCTTTTCTTTCATCTGTTCCCTGCAGCAGCTAAACCTGAAACTACACTCATCAAAGAAACACAACCCAGAAGGGATCCTGTAAAGCATTCAGCCTGCTGGCCTTGGAGTTCCCACGGCCTACACTGCCCCCTGGTGGCAATTAGGCTCTCAGCTTCTTTTCCATTTGGTTCCCAAGTTCTTTCCCTCCATTATTCAAAACTATAGTAAACCCTCTTATCTGCCTGGGATAGATTTCAAGACCCGGAATGGATGCCTAAAACCGCCGATAGTACAGAACCCTACACACTATGCTTTTTCCTATACATACGCACCTATGATAGAGTTTATATATAAATTAGGCACACTAATAAATCAATAATAACTAATAATAAAACAGAACAATTACAGCAAGGTATGATGGTGCATGTCTGTAGGCCCAGCTACTTGGGAGGCTGAGGCGGGAGGATCGTCTTAGCCAGGGTTCAAAATACCAGCCTGGACAACATAGCCAGACCCCATCCAAAAAAAATAGGTCGGGCACAGAAGCTCAAACCTGTAATCCTAGCACTTTGGGAGGTCAATGCAGGTGGATCACTTGAGGTCAGGAGTTCGAGACCAGCCTGGCCAACATGGTGAAACCCCATCTCCACTAAAAATATTTTAAAAATCAATTAAGCGGGCATGGTGGTGCTCACCTGTAAATCCAGCTACTGCTACTTGGGAGGCTGAGACAAGAGAATCACTTGAACCCAGGAGGCGGAGGTTGCAGTAAACCAAGATTGTGCCACTGTACGCCAGCCTAGGAAACAGAATGAGACTCCATCTCAAAAGAAAAAAAGATGGAGTGATGGATGGAGATGTACACTGTAAAAAAAAAAAAAAAAAAAAAAAATTAAGCCTGGTGCAGTGGCTCACTCTAATCCCAGCACTTTGGGAGGCCAAGGAGGGAGGATTACCTGAGCCCAGGAGGTCTAGGCCAGCCTGGGCAATGTGGCAAAACTCTGTCTTTACAAAAAACACAAAAACTAGCCAGGAGTGGTGGTGCACACCTGTTGTTCCAGCTATTTGGAAGGCTGAGGCAGGAGGATTGCTTGAGCCAGGAGGTTGAGGCTGCAGTGAGCTGTGATTGCAACACTGCGCTCCAGCCTGGATGACAAAGTGAGACCCTGTCTCAAAAAATAAATAAATAAATAAATAATAAAGTAAAATAAAAATAAAAATTCAGCCTTTCTCTATGCTTTAAATTTTTCATAATAAGATGTTGGAAGAAAAATTACTTGTTTTACAATTTTAAAAGGAGGAAGTATTGAAACCCACACTTGAGTCACATAAGAATCAATGGTGGAGCTTTTAAAACATGCCAATTCCTTGTGCCCACCCAGAACAATTAAATCAGACTCTGGGCCGGGCGCGGTGGCTCAAGCCTGTAATCCCAGCACTTTGGGAGGCCGAGACGGGCGGATCACGAGGTCAGGAGATCAAGACCATCCTGGCTAACACAGTGAAACCCCGTCTCTACTAAAAAAATACGAAAAAACTAGCCGGGCGTGGTGGCGGGCGCCTGTAGCCCCAGCTACTCGGGAGGCTGAGGCAGAATGGCGGGAACCCGGGAGGCGGAGCTTGCAGTGAGCAGAGATCGCGCCACTGCACTCCAGCCTGGGTGACAATAAATAAATAAATTTATTTATTTATAATAAATAAATAAATAAATAAATAAATAAATAAATAAATAAAAAATAAATCAGACTGATTCTAAGGGACCTGGGGGATCAGTGTTTTCAGCCAGTGTATTTAACAGGCAAGCCTAACTTTCTGATTTGGTCGCCCTGTGGCAGCTAAGATGTTCACTTCTCATTGTTTATTTAAAAAAAAAAAACTCGGGCCAGGCGCGGTGGCTCACACCTGTAATTCCAGCACTTTGGGAGGCTGAGGCAGGCAGATCACTTGAGGCCAGCAGCTCACGACCAGCCTGGCAGTATGGCGAAACCCCGTCTCTTATAAAAACACAAAATTTAGCCAGACATGGTGGCCCACACCTATAATCCCAGCTACTGGAGAGGCTGAGGCGGAAGGATCACCTGAACCCGGAAGGCGGAGGTTGCAGTGAGCCGAGATTGCGCCACTGCACCCCAGCCTGGGCGACACAGTGAGGCTCTGTCTCAGGAAAAAAAAAAAAAAAAAGAATTGTTCCTGTTTCGGTGATCCACTGCCTTGTAGCGTCATCATGTATTAAATAGTCCCTTGCTGTGTGCTTTGTCACCTGCCCTACACCCCCGCTGTCTTTTGTGCACATGAGCAAGTGTGTCTCTGGGCTTCATACCTAGAAGGGGAACCTCTGGGTTGGAGACCCTGACAGCAGTCAGCTAATCCTTGAAACAGTCTCCAGAGGAGGGTGCTGTGATAAACCCTGTGTTTTAGCGCAGGGAACTGAGGCTCCCAGAGGGAGGCAGAGGTTGCAGTGAGCCGAGATTGTGCCGCTGCACTCCAACCTGGGTGACAGAGTGATACTCTGTCTCAAAAAAAAAAAAGAAAGAAAACTCATTCTACAATAAAACCACTTAAATTTGTCCCACCTTTTGTGTAAGATGAACAACTAGTTCAAGAAACTGGGATTTTCTATGGAAGTTAAACATTTGTCGACTCAGTGACCCAGCAAGTCACTTGGGGACAATGTTCCCCAAGATATTTGCGGAAGAATCTTCATAGCAGCATTATTTATGGTAGCCAAAAACTGAATAATCAGAGGGAAAATGGGTCTGGTGGCTCATGCCTGTAATTCACTTTGTACTTTGGGAGGCTGAGGCAGGAGGACTGCTTGAGCCTAGGAGCCACCACGACTCGCCCATTTTGTAGGGCAAAAATTATGCCCAGTGGACGAAATTTGGCCTGCCATCTGTTTTTGTAAGTCCTATAAGCTAAGAATCATTTTAACTTTTTTTTCACATTGAAAACTATCAAAGTAACATGTAACAACTAGATGAGGCTGGGCACAGTGGGGCTCACACTTGTAATCCCAACACTTTGGGAGGCCAAGGCAGGAAGGTGGCTTGAGGCCAGGAGTTCGAGACCAACCTGAGCAACACAGCAAGACTCAGAGACCATCCTGACTAACACAGTGAAACCCCATCTCTACTAAAAATACAAAAAATTAGCCAGGAGCGGTGGTGGGCGCCTGTAGTCCCAGCTACACGGGAGGCTGAGGCAGGAGAATGGCGTGAACCTGGGAGGCGGAGCTTGCAGTGAGTGAGATGGCACCACTGCACTCCAGCCTGGGCGACAGAGCGAGACTCCGTCTCAAAAAAAAAGGAAAAAAAAAAATTTTTTAAAGTAGCTGGGCCACCCAGCGCAGTGGCTCATGCCTGTAATCCCAGCACTTTGGGAGGCCGAGGGAGGCGGATCACGAGGTCAGGAGATCAAGACCATCCTGGCTAAGACGGTGAAACCCCATTTCTACCAAAAATACAAAAAATTAGCCAAGTGTGGTGGCGGGCGCCTGTAGTCCCAGCTACTTGGGAGGCTGAAGCAGAAGAATAGTGTGAACCTGGGAGGCGGAACTTGTAGTCAGCTGAGATCGCACGACCACACTCCAGCCTGGGCGACAGAGTGAGATTCCGTCTCAAAAAAAAAATTAGCTGGACATGGTGGCACATGCCCATAGTCCCAGCTACTCAGGAGGCTACAGTCGGAGGATCACCTGAGCCCAGGAGTTGGAGGCTGCAATGAGCTATGCTCATGCCAGTGCATACCAGCTTGGGCAACAGAGCAAGAGCCTGTCTCAAAAAAAATAAAAAATAAAAAAACCTATATGAAATCCAAATTTTATTTTTTATTTTTATTTTTTTATTTTGAGATGGAGTTTCGCACTTGTCACTCATGCTAGAATGCAATGGCACCATCTGGGCTCACTGCAGCCTCCACCTCCCAGCCGAGGTTCAAGTGATTCCCCTGCTTCAGCCTCCCAAGTAGCTGGGACTACAGGGACACCCCACCACGCCTGGCTTATTTTGCATTTTTAGTAGAGACCGGGTTTCACCATGTTGGTCAGGCTGGTCTCGAACTCTTGATCTCAGGTGATCCACCCGCCTTGGCCTCCCAAAGTGCTGGGATTACAGGCATGAGCCTGGCCTGAAATCCAAATTTAAAGGCCACAAATAAAGTCTTATTGGAACACAGCCATGTCTATTCATCTATGCAGTGTCTGTGGCTGCTTTCACACCACAATAAGAGCTAAGTAGCTGTCACAGAGACCCTACTACCTGTAAAAACTGAAAATATTTACTATCTGGGCCTTCACAGAAAAAGGTAGCCAGCTGCTACTATATAGCAATAAGTAGGAAAGAACTCCAAGTATAAACAACATCATGTGTGAAAAAAGCCAGACACAAAAGAATAAACTGTATAAGTCCTGTTTATAAGGTCAGAACAAGCAAAATTGGCCTGTGGTTAAATGCATCAGAACAATGGTGCCTTGGCAGGGTGGTCATTGGCCAGAAAGTGAGGCAAGGAAGCCTTCTGGGGTGATGGGCAAGTTCTGTATCGGGATCTGGGTAAATACTCATGCACGTGTATAATATGAGGACTCACTTCATTCCATGGATGTTAACAACTAGGGTTTTTTTGGTTTGTTTGTTTTTTGAGATGGAGTCTCGCCTTGTCACCCAGACTGGAGTGCAGTGGTGCGATCTTGGCTCACTGCAAACTCCGCCTCCCGGATTCAAGTGATTCTCCTGCCTCAGCCTCCTGAGTAGCTGGGATTACAGGTGCCCCACCACCATACTGCCTAATTTTTCTATTTTTAGTAGAGTTTTGAGAGTAGGGTTTTGCCATGTTGGCGAGGCTGGTCTTGAACTCCTGACCTCAAGTGATCCACCTGTCTCAGCCTCTCGAAGTGCTGGGATTACAGGCATGAGCCACCATGCCTGGCCTTATTTTTTTTTTTTTTTTTTTTTTTTTGAGATAGGATCTTGCTCTGTCACCCAGGCTGCAGTGCAGTGGCGTGATCATGTCTCACTGCAACCTCCACCTTCTGGGTTCAAGCAATCCTCCCACCTCAGCCTCCTGAGTGGCTCAGACTGCAGGTATGCACCATCATGCCCTGCTAACTTTTGTATTGTTTTGTAGAGACAGGGTCTCGCCATGTTGCCTAGGCTGGTCTTAAACTCCTGGGCTCAAGCAATCCACCCGCCTTGGCCTCCCAAAGTGCTGAAATTACAGGCATGAGCCACCACACCCAGGCTAACAATTCATTTTTTAAAAGTAGAAGGAAAAACAAAGGAGATAAAAATGGATCCCCATCTCCAAAATCTCAGAAAAGCCAGGCATGGTGGTTCACGCCTGTAATCCCAGCACTTTGGGGAGATCGAGGTGGGCAGATCACCTGAGATTAGGAGTTCGAGACCAGCCTGGCCAACATGGTGAAACCCCATCTCTACTAAAAATACAAAAATTAGCCAGGCATGGTGGCACGTGCCTGGAATCCCAGCTATTTAGGAGGCTAAGACAGCAGAATCGCTTGCGCTCAGGAGGCAGAGGCTGCAGTGAACTGAGAGCTTACCACTGCACTCCAGCCTGGGTGACAGAGCAAGACTCTGTCTCAAAAAAATAAATAAAAATGTGGCCAGGCACAGTGGCTCATGCCTGTAATCCCAACACTTTGGGAGGCCAAGGCAGGTGGATCACCTGAGGCAGGGAGTTGGAGACCAGCCTGACCAACATGGAGAAAGCCCGTCTCTATTAAAAATACAAAATTAGCCAGGCATGGTGGTGCATGCCTGTAATCTCAGTTACTCGGGAGGCTGAGGCGTGAGAATCGCTTGAACCCAGGAGGCTGAGGTTGCGGTAAGCTGAGATAGCACCATTGCACTCCAGCCTGGGCAACAAGAGCGAAACTCCATCTCAAATAAATAAATAAAACAAAAAAAATTAGCTGGGCTTAGTGGCTCATGCCTGTAATCCCAGCTACGTGGGAGGCTGAAACAAGAGAATCACTTGAACCCGGGAGGTGAAGGTTGCAGTAAACCAAGATCGCACCAGTGCACTCTAGCTTGGGCAACAAAGTGAGACACTGTCTCAAATTAAAAAAAAAAAAAAAATTGCCTAAGGCTGAGGAGGGGAAAGGGAAGGTTAGGGGTGATGGCTAAGGGGTGTGGGGTCTTTTTGGAGCAATGGAAACATTTTCCAATTAATGGTAGTAATGAATGAACAAGTCTGAATATACTAAAAGTCACTAAATTGTGTACTTGAAATAGATAAATCATATGGTATGTGGGTTATATCAATAAAGCTATTAAGCCTGGGCAACATAGTGAGATCCCAGCTCAACAAAAAATTTAAAAATTAGCCAGGTATGGTGGCAGGTGCCTGTAGTCCCAGCTACTTGGGAGACTGAGGCAGGAGGATCACCTGAGCTCAGATGGTTGAGGCTGCAGTAAGCTATGATCCCACCATTGCACTCCAGCCTGGGTGACAGAGCAAGACCCTTTCTCAAAAACAAACAAACAAACAACAACAAAAAAAGGGTGGGTGCAGTAGCTCATGCCTGTAATCCCAGCACTTTAGGAGGCCAAAGTAGGAGGATCACTTGAGCCCAGTAGTTCAAGCCTGGGCAACAAAGCAAAACCCTGTCTCTACAAGAACATACATAAATTAGCCAGGTGTGGTGGTGCATGCTTGTGGTCCTAGCTGCCAGGGAGGCTAAGGTGGGAGGATCACCTGAGCCTGGGAGGTCGAGGCTGACTGCACTCCAGCCTGGCTGACAGAGACTCAGTCTCAAATTAAAAAAAAAAAAGAAAGAAAGAAAAAAAAAAAAAAAAACTGAAGCTAAATCTACCATAGCTAAACCTTTCAACATTCATTCCAAGAAATGTTTGTTAGCACCTGACTATTACGTACAATGCACATACATGTACAATGCATTTTTGCCTACTTCCAGAAAAAGGCTTGAAATAAAGCTTCTGTAACCATTGTAGCTAAACTCTCTTCCCACGCACAGCCCTCATTTCCTCTAAACATTCCGACTCAAATGAACTGTCCTTATTTAGCAAAACTCTCTAACCTGGAGGCTGTCTTCTGTCACCTGACATTCTGTCCCCAAAGTCAGTGAAACTTTATTACACATCTTTAGCAATTGATCAGAAAAATGCCCTGCCAGCTGTTTCCCTCCCGCTGAGGGAAACTTCCCTGACCCTCCCCTCCCCGACGCCCCGGTTGCAATTCTGGCCGGAAACCCGCTGGTGCCTGGAGCAAAGAGAGTGAGGAAGGCAGGAACCTTCAGACCTTTCCAGTGTGAGGCAACTGCAGGGCTGAGACTAGGGTGAGGCTGTTGGTGCAAGATTTAAGGAGGCGCTCACTCGCAGGTGCGGACCCTGTATTTACAGGACCCTGAGAGTTAGTGCCTCCTTAAATGTTGCACTTCAGGGTCCTCACAGTCCTCATCCTAGTCCGAGGCTCTAGGTTCTAAGCACCCAGATGCTCCTTCCTCAAACGGTTTCCGCAAGACAGGACTGGGTCTCTTTCCTTCTCAGCCCTGCCCTCAGAATTCCAGCCCCTAATCAACTTTTATTTGAGATGCGTGCCAGGCCAAAGAGCTGTCCCTAAGCTTTAGGAAGGAAACTCCTTAAATGCTGTTGACTTAGGAGTTCCGCCAGTGCTCCACCTGCCCAGAGCCTCTTGCCCCAGTGCCCCACCTGGGTTTATGGTGCCCCCTCCCAGAAACATGAGCTCAGGGGTCAGAAACCCAGGTCCTGAGGTCCCTCCTCCCCAAGGACTCAGGATCCCAGGCCCCCAGTACCCTCTTCCCTTCAGTTTAAGGAATTCAGGCCACCACCCTCTTGGGGACCCAGCACCCAACTCACGAAGCGCCCGAAGCGGATGGAGTCTCCATCCTCGATGTGCAAGTCAGCCTGGGCCCCACTAAGGCGGGAGATGACAGACTGGCAGCCAGGGAGGAGGGAACGGAGCAGCCCCGAGCCTGTAATGTGGTCCGCGTGGCAGTGGGTATTCACTGGGAGAGAGAGGAGGGACAGGTCCAGGAGGGTACAGAGAGAACCTGGGAGTCCTAGCCCAGATCCTTCTCCCTCAGACTCAGGAGTTCAGGCCCCTGGCTTCCCATTCCACTGACGCTGCAGCCCAGCCCCGCTGGAACCCAAGAGTTTGGTCCCCGAACTGACCAGCATACAGCAGCCGCAGCCCCAGCTCCTTGATCAGTTGGGCATCCCGAGGTGCTGTTTCCAGGACCGGGTCGATCAGAACGGCCTCCCGGGATTCTCTGTCACCCAGTAGGTACGTGTAGGTGCAGCTCACAGGCTCGAACATCTGGGAACGGGGGACCCAGGTGAGAGCGCAGAACCGGACTTCCATCCACCAAGTAGTCCAGACTGACTCTATCCTTTTCCTAAGATCCAGAAGCAGAAACCCCAGCCCCCTCTTTCCCCTGGAGTCGGGAGTCCGGGGCCCCACTACCTTCCTCTATCAGAACAAAGGAGTTCCAACTTTCTAACATCCCAAAATCAGGGTCCCCGGCACGTTCTTTCATGGAGGACCCAGGGGTTCAGACCCAAGCCCAGAGGCCCCCAGACTACTCACCTTTAAAGGACCCAAGAGTCCAGCCCTAAACCTCCACCCCGCTTTCTGCAAGATGCAGGCCTGGGTCCCCCGGATCTCTCCCTATTAAGAGACCCCAGAGTTCCGTCCTTGCTGCCGCCTAGCGCCCAGTAGTCCCCTCCTAGGTCCAGCCACCCGCACCTGTCGCAGGAGGATGGGGACTCCAGACCCGCCAAGCTGGCTCAGCTGCCGCCGGGCGACCCTCAATACAGCCCCCGCCATTGCGCCCACCGCGGGATCAGGAATGAGCGGAGGCCGAGAGCCTGCCGGAGCCGGGCGCTCCCTCACTAACCCGGGAAGGGCGGGGCGGGGGCGGAGCACGCCTTAAAGGGGCCACCGACGCCTGGGGGCAGAGGGCGGGGGGCCGCCGGGCGGAGTTCGGGCGAGGGCGAGACCGAGACCGAGGAAGCCAAAGTGCATAGCCGGAACGCTCTGAGACCTAAAGAAAACGGAGAACAGGAAACGCTCAAAGTGCGAGGGACAGACGCTCAGAGACACACAGACATACTCATGTAGGAACAGAAGTAGAAACCCAAGGAGAGGCCCTAGTACACTTATAGCCTCAGGGCCGTTTTTTTTCTTTTTCTTTTTTTCTTTTTATTTTGAAACAGAGTCTCGCTCTGTCACGCAGGCTTGAGCGCAGTGACTCGATCTCGGCTTATTACAGCCTTAAACTCCCGGGTTTAAGCGATCCTGCAACCTCAGCCTCCCGATTAGCTGGGACTATGGCACGTTGCCACCACACCCGGCTTATATATATACACACACACAGAGAGAGAGACACACACATATATATATACACATATACACATATATGTATATATATGTGTGTGAATATATATATATATAATTATTTGATTTTTGCAGAGATGGAGTTCTCACTATGTTGCCCAGGCTGATCTCGAACTCCTGAGCTCAAGCGTTCCTCCCATCTTGTCCTCCCAAAGCGCTGGAATTACAGACGTGAACCACCGCGTCCCGTGGGGCCGTTTTCTAGCGGGTGGTAGGATGGTCATGGTTAGAAAAATATGTTCGGTTCCGAGAGACAGAGGTTGCAGTGAGCAGAGATGACGCCACTGCACTCCAGCCTTCCAGCCTGGGCAACAGAGGGAGGCTCCGTCTCAAAAAAAAAAAAAAAAAAAAAAAAAAAAAAAGGTTCTCGGTTCCAGGTAGTTAATATATTGAAGGACTTTTGAGTGGGTGCCTGGTTACCAGAACAAAATCTGATCCCATTAAAGTTCATCCAAGAATTGCATAAGCCTTTTATCAGGAATGTTTCTCTCTTCCCAGGAAGATATCGTAAAATAATAATAATAATAATTTTGCATGATCTCTTGAATAATCAGATTGGGGACTATTCATCTTCAGTTGGGGTGTGAACCTCTGAAAACAGCTTTTGTTCATTTACATCAAGCACCTGGGCTGAGAAACTATCGTCTCAAGTCATGAGCTGTCAGAAAGTCTGCTCTTTGGAATCACAGCAGTAGTGAGACTAGGAATTCCCACTCTCATCTGGAGGATCTATGTCGCTTTGTGACATCAGAGCAGCCTTAATTTCCAGCCTGGGGCAGAGCTTTTTTTTTTTTTTTAATTTTAAAAAATTTTTGTAGAAATAGGGGTCTTGCTATGTTGCCCAGGCTGGTCTCCAGCTCCTGGCCTCAAACGGTCCTCCCACCTGGGCCTCCCAAAATGCTGGGATTACAGGTATGAACCACTGCGTTATCCTGTCCTGTGCAGAGATTCTGAGGAGGGGTTTCCCGCAACAACATTTATCTTAATTCTGGAGTTTCCAGGGCATGGTCCCTGGAGCTATTTTCAGAGCAGCCTCTGTGTTAATGCCTTTACACAGAGAAGGCCTGCTTTTCCTTGAGCCTATCAAATTGCTTCATTAAAATTTTATGTAGCCGGCTGGGCACGGTGTCTCACACCTGTAATCCCAGCACTTTGGGAGGCTGAGGCGGGCGGATCACAAGGGCAGGAGTTCAAGACTAGCCTGACCAACATGGTGAAACCCCGTCTCTACTAAAAACACAAAAATTAGCCGGGCGTGGTGGTGTGCACCTGTAATCCCAGCTACTCAGGAGGCTGAGGCAGAATTGCTTGAACCCAGGAGGTGGAGGCTGCAGTGAGCCGAGATCGCGCCACTGCCCTCCAGCCTGGGCAACAGAGACAGACTCCATCTCAAAAACAAAAAAAAACAAAAATTATGTGGCTGGGCACATGCACAGGCACTCTGAGCACTTTGGGAGGCCAAGGAGGGTGGATCACTTGAGGTCAAGAGTTTGAGACAGCCTGGCCAACATGGTGAAACCCCATCTCTACTAAAAAAAAAAAAAAAAAAAAGTACAAAAAATTAGCTGGGAGTGGTGGGGCACGCCTGTAGACCCAGCTACTTGGGAAGCTGAGGCATGAGAATCACTTGAACCCAAGAGGCAGAGGTTGCAGTGAGCCAAGGTTGCGCCTCTGCAACATAGCAACTTGGGAAGCTGAGGCATGAGAATCACTTGAACCCAAGAGGCAGAGGTTGCAGTGAGCCAAGGTTGCGCCTCTGGGCAACAGAGCAAGAGTGTCCTAAAAAAAAAAAAAAAAAAAAAAAAAAGGAAGAGAAGACACCCAGAATCCAGATAGTCTTGAGGCAGGCAGAGAAGAGCTCAGAGCTAATAAGGAAGGAGACCACTACTACTCCTGCTGCCCTCCTCCCCTCACCTTGCCTAGTTCACAAGACAGGAGGAAAGAGAGAAAGAAACAAAAGTAAGATAAATAGCCAGACAACCTTGGCACCACCACCCGGCCCTAGGACTTAAACAAAGTAATAATAATAACATCAACCCCTGGCCTAAACTACTTGTGTTATCTGCAAATTCCAGACACTGTATGGAAAAAAAAGCATTGTAAAACTTTCTGTTCTGTTAGCTGATGCATGTAGGCCCCAGTCATGTTTCCCACGCTTGCTCAATTTATCACAACCCTTTCACGTGGACCCCTTAAAGCTGTAAGCCTTTAAAAAGGCCAAATATTCCTTTTTCAGGGAGCTTGGCTCTTAAGACGCGAGTCTGCTGATGCTCCTGGCCAAATAAAAAACCTCTTCCTTCTTTAATCCAGTGTCTGAGGAGTTTTGTCTGCGGATCGTCCTGCTACACTAAGAGAATGTTTCTCATTTATTCCAGGCATGAGGTCTCATGCATGTCTGGCTCAAGCTAGACAAAGCTGAGGACCCAGAGGTGACTCAGTCTGGCTGGTAGGGGAGAGAGGTAGGGACAGCAGGTCTGAGACACAGGGAGGTGTAGGGATTTGGGGAGCTCAGGGGAGGGAGGAGCCAGAGAAAGGAATTCCTTACTGAGAGAGTCCCCTAAATAAGACCTTCTCACCCCTGGCACCCTTTCCTGTTGTTTTTGCAGAATTTCTAGACCATTTATCTGTCCTTTGAAGACACACCCTCGATGGGGTTTATAGGCTCAGCTGTGAGATGTTCTAAGAATTAGACTTGGCTTCACCCTTCTCAGCTGTAGGACCTTGGGCAGAAAACTTATCTTCTTCTGGGTTCCAATTTTCTTATCTGCAAAATGAGGTTGAAAACAGTTCAACAGCTTGCCATAGTACAGGTTCTCAATGAGAACTGCCCATCATTATTTTGTCACTATCCTTGACTTCCTACCTTTGCCACCTCCACCCACTTCCAGGCCCTGCTGAGTTAACCTGGTTTATTTTTGTTCGTTTGTTTGTTTTTGAGATGGAGTCTTGCTCTGTTGCCCAGGCCAGAGTGCGGTGGTGCAATCTCAGTTCACTGCAACCTCTGCCTCCTGGGTTCCAGAGATTCTCCTGCCCCAGCCTCCCAAGTAGCTGGGATTACAGGTGCATGCCACCACACCCAGCTAATTTTTGTATTTTTAGTAGAGATGGGGTTTCGCCATGTTGGCCAGGCTGGTCTGGAACTCCTGACCCCAAGTAATCCACCCACCTCAGCCTACCAAAGTGCTGGGATTACAGAGGTGAGCCACCGTGCCCAGCCAGATTTAACCTATCTTAACCTGCCCACTTTTCCATCAGCACACCCTCTGCCCCATTCAATGGGCAGCAAAGCATAAATGCAAATTGCCCAGACTGCAGGGCCAGGCTGAGAGATTCAAATCCTCACTCTGCTACTTCCTGGCTGGGATGACCTTCCCCTCCACACCTCATTTTCCTCCTCTGCACAAGGATGATAGTAGCATCTCCTCTTAAAACATTGCTATGGGGATTAAATAAATTAAGCACATAAGGACAGCTTCCAGTGTATAATAAGTGCTAGCAATTAATATTGTAATTAATATATAACAATACCCTCACTGGTCTTCTGGCTTCTACTCTGCCTCCTTAAAATCATGGTTCTTGAAAATAGCTGTGGCCCTAGAGGCTGGGCACGGTGGCTCACACCTGTAATCCCAGCACTGTGGGAGGCCGAAGTGGGCGGATCACCTGAGGTCAGGAGTTTGAGACCAGATTGGCCTATGTGGTGAAACCCCATCTTTACTAAAAATACAAAAAAAATTAGCCAGGCATGGTGGTGGGTGCCTGTAATCCCAGCTACTCAGGAGGCTGAAGCAGGAGAATCACTTGAACCTGGGAGGTGGAGGTTGCAGTAAGCCGAGATCTTGCCACTGCACGCCAGCCTGGGCAACAGAGTGAGACTCCATCCAAAAAAAAAAAAAAAAAAAAAAGGCGGGCGCAGTGGCTCACGCCTCTAATCCCAGCACTTTGGGAGGCCGAGACAGGTGGGTCAGGAGGTCAGGAGATCGAGACTAGCCTGGCCAACATGGTGAAACCCTGTCTCTACTAAAAATACAAAAATTAGCTGGGTGTTGTGGTGAGCACCTGTAATCCCAGCTACTTGGGAGGCTGAGGCAGGAGAATCGCTTGAACCCAGGAGGCAGGGGTTAGCAGTGAGCCAAGAATGCGCCACTGCACTCCAGCCTGGGGGACAGAGCAAGACTCCATCTCAAAAAAAAAAAAAGAGAGAGAGAACGAAGAGTCACTTCAAACTAATATAATGTGTGGAGCTCATTTAGATCTTGAGTCAAGCAAATTAAGTGTAATAAAAAGATATTTATGAGATATGATGTTTGACATTTAGCTTCGGAATCATTTGGGAAGAGTGGATGGGGGGTAAATGAAACAACACTGGTCATGAGTGAGTAATTATTTTAAAAAAATTTTTTTAAAGATATGGGGTATCGCTCTGTTGCACAGGCTGGAGTGCAGTAACATAATCATAGCTCATTGCAGACTTGAACTTCTGGGTCAGTCCCACTCCCCATCCCCGTGAAATAGCTAGGACTACAGGCTGCCACTAAGCCAGGTTTTTTGTTGTTGTTTGTTTTTTGTTTTTGTTTGTTTTGTTTTTTTAAAGATGGGAAGGTGTCTCGCTATGTTGCCCAAGCTAGGATTTTTGTTTGGGTTTTTGGTTTTTTTGTTTGTTTGTTTTTTTGAGACAGTCTCACTCTGTTGCCCAGGCTGGAGTGCAGTGGCTTGATCTTGGCTCACTGCAACCTCTGCCTCCCAGGTTCAAGCCATTCTCCTAATTCAGCCTCCAGAGTAGCTGAGATTACAAGCGTGTGCCACCACGCCCGACTAATTTTTGTATTTTTAGTAGAGACGGGGTTTCACCATGTTGGCCAGGCTAGTCTTGAACTCCTGACCTCAAGTGATCGTCCACCTCCACCTCCCAAAGTGTTGGGATTACAGGAGTGAGCCACCGCGCCTGGTCCCAGTCTAGTTTGGAACTCCTGGGCTCAAGTGATTCGCCTACCTCTGCCTCCCAGAGTGCTGGGATTACAGGCATGAGATAGGGAGCCTGGCCTAGGCACTTTCTATTCTAAACACTTTCCATTATTATCGTATTTAATCCTAACAACGCTCCATTTTATAGATGAGGAAACAGAATAGAAAGAGAGCTAGAAAGGGTCACACAGCTAGAAAGTGGCACAGCCGGATTCCAAACCAGTTACCCAGGCAATCTGGCTCCAGTCCAAATAACCCCGCCAAACTCCCAGGGATCGCAGACCTTGCGGGTTATCGGACTGGAGACCCACCCGTGCAGAGGACTTTTACGGGCATTTCCTGGCCACTGCTTGGGAAGAATGCCAAGCTGCATGCCACCCCAGGCCTAGCACCACGAGCATGGGCCAGGGCACCTCGGGACCACCCAGGCTTCCGAGGGGGAAGGTAGATTCGGACGTGGCTGAGAATCTTGAATCACCCAATAGCGAGGTGTGCCGAGGCGCTATGCAAATACCGTACCTTTTATTGGGCACTGGCTGTCTCTGCGCCCGGAGTCCCGCCTCCGCCCTCTCTCGAAAAAATGGTCAGACTTTTTGCAAACGCCTTGAAGGGTGGAATTAGCAGCGAGCTCTTGAAACTGCCTCTGGAGATGGAACCCAGCGGAATTCTCGAAAAGAAGAGGGACATTAAAAAGAAGGGTGCATGTATTGATTTCCAAGCGCAGTTTGTCCATGTTAATCTTGCACGTGCTTGACTCCAGTCAGCCACCGTAGGCTCCGCCACCGGCGGTGCACTTTCAGTCGATGCGGTAGCTTCGCGCTTGCTCACGAACTTGCCTGCCTGGCTTGCGCACCCAGCTCCCCCTTCCATTCCGTCTTCCCCCTCCGCAGCCTCTGCCAGCCGGCACTGCGCATGCTTTCTGACGCCCACTTTGGTCCAGCGTGGGAGGAGGGGATGGAAATGAGGTTGGGCCGAGCAGCTCGCGCGCGCTCCCTTCCCTGCCCTCCCCCGACGGCGAACGCGCGCCGGGCGGTGCAGCTTCGCGGGTCCGAGGGCAGTGCAGCAGCAGCGGCAGCGGCTGCGGCCGTGGCCGCGGCGGGAGGAGCCCGAAGCCCCGCCCCCGGGGAGGGGCCGTCCTGCAGGTGAGGGGGCAGGGGTTCGGGCGCGGATACTGGCTTGCAGGCTGAATGCCAGAATCACCCCGAGGGAGAACGGTTGTGGTCCGGACGCCTAGATTCTGGAGGGGCCGTGCATTGGTGCCTGAGCCTCGGGAGGGTGCATCGATGCTTGAATGTCTGATTCGGAAGGGTGCATTGACTCCTTTACGCTTGGGACTCTGAGGGAGAAGTCAATTAGGGGTCTCTGGACCGCACACATGCCAGGTTCCTTACGTATCTTCCTCCAGGTCCCCCCTCTATCCTCCACGGCCCCATCCAAGCCAGGGATGAAATTTAACGGCAAGAAGGACGCAGTTGACGCGGCGTCAATGAACTAAGTCAAAAGCCGGGTAAAGCTAGATCTTCGATGTGAAGCCCCGCCCACTGTGCTCATAGGCCCCTCCCCTGGGACGGTGATGAAAGACCTGCCCACTCCGCTCGAAGGCCCCCGCCTCCTGGGTCTAGTTTCAGTACAGGCCTTGGTCCTATTTGTACAACTCCGCCCATTCCAGGACTGCAGGGTCTGGTGGGGAAGGTCCCGCCCACTCTGCGCATAGGCCCCGCCAGCTCCGCCCTCAGGACGGTCGCTTAGTTGTGGAGACCCCGCCCACTCTGCTCAAACACTCCAACCCTGGGTTTAGACAGCGAAGGGACTGCCTCTGGCTTGAATTTGCATAGCCCCGCTCACTGTGGTCTTAGGCTCCGCCCCCCCCCGCTAAGCCCGCCCTCGCCTTAGCATCCCATACTTACAGACCTTGCTCCTAAACAGTCTGATCCCTCATTTTAGGCCCTCCAACCCTATCCCCATCAGCATGGTAATCACCGCCGTCACCCCTACCCCGCGCCCTGCCCCTAGGTTCCTGTGCCAGCAAGATGCTGGAGCGAGGCGCGGAGTCCGCGGCCGGGGCCACCGATCCTAGTCCCACTGGCAAGGAACCGGTAACCAAAGAAGGTGAGAGTGGCCCCGCCTGTGAGTAGGGAGCATTCTCCAGGAATGGGGACCAAGATAATCACATTCTGGGGGAATCTCAGGGTGAAAGTTTGAGGGCCCCAGGGTGATGACTATCTGGGATCCCCAAAAATGGCCACGTTCTGGGAAATCCTCCCATTTGGCTCAGAGAGAGCCTCAGTAACCATTTGCTAGGGCTCAGGAAATTACAGAAGGGATGGGGCAGGGATGACATGCGGGATGTCAGGGTGATCACTGGGAAGACACTAGAAACAGATACGTTGGTAGCTTTGAGGAAGCCTTAGGAGCTTTGGGATCCAGGAAAGTAACCCTTTGGAGTCCCTCAGAATGACGCCTGGGGGGAGGGGGAGCAGAAACATGCAATTTGGGGAGTCGCAATATGATGCTTGAGGTGCCCAAGTACACTTGGAGGAGCCCCTCAAATATCAAACTCGTGGCGGAGTCTGGCCTAGGCCCAGGGCGTCGGTTGCTTCCTGGAGCCCACCAGCCCTCCTGTCCCCCAGCTCCCCACCAGGGCCCACTGCAGAAGCCCAGCCAGTCAGCTCCAGGGCCCACCGCGTCCGCGAGCGTGCCTCCCCGGCCTCGCCGGCGGCCCCCGCCCCAGCGCCCGCACCGCTGTCCCGACTGTGACAAGGCCTTCTCGTACCCGTCCAAGCTGGCCACGCACCGCTTAGCACACGGCGGCGCCCGACCCCACCCATGCCCAGACTGCCCCAAGGCCTTCTCCTACCCCTCCAAGCTGGCAGCCCACCGCCTCACGCACAGCGGCGCCCGCCCACACCCGTGCCCACACTGCCCGAAGGCCTTTGGCCACCGCTCCAAGCTGGCGGCTCACCTCTGGACCCACGCACCCACCCGCCCCTACCCGTGCCCCGACTGCCCCAAGTCCTTCTGCTACCCTTCCAAGCTGGCGGCCCACCGCCACACGCACCACGCCACCGATGCCCGCCCCTATCCTTGCCCGCATTGCCCCAAGGCTTTCTCATTTCCCTCCAAGCTGGCTGCCCATCGCCTATGTCACGACCCGCCAACCGCACCTGGCAGCCAGGCGAAGGCCCGGCACCGATGCTCCAGCTGCGGCCAGGCCTTTGGCCAGAGACGCTTACTGCTCCTTCATCAACGCAGCCACCACCAGGTGGAGCACAAAGGGGAGAGAGACTGAGCCCTCCCTTGGCTCACTGTCCCCCTCTGCCGCCAGCCCTCACCAGTAAGAGGTGGGATTTCTAAAACCGACTGCATGAGCTCCCTCTTCCAGATAGCTGGCAGAGGGCAAGGCAAGGGATTGGCCATTTATACTGGGCTCCAACTCAGAAGCCCGAGGAACTCTTTGCTCCTCTGCTTTGGGGAGATCTCAAACCATGGAGGTGGAGCTGTGCTTTTGACAGCCCTGGCTCTGCTTCTCCCCACACACTTATATGGCAAAGGTAAAAAGTCTGCTACTATGGTGGGTTGATAAGGATTGTGGGCAAACAGGCTCTCTTGTTGTTAAAAGTTTAAATTGGTGTCTCCACTTTGGCCATATGACTGTATCTAAGAAACTGAAAATACATGCTTGTCTCAACTCTTCCACTTGTGGAAATTTATTCTATAAACTCATGTATGTGAAAAAAACAGTGTATAACGGTGTTCACCACAGTGCGACTGTTGTGGCCAAAGACTGGAAGCAACTCAAGTGCCCAGGAACAGGGGACCGACTATTGAAGTACAGCCACGGAATGGAATAGGTAGCAGTAGAAAAAAAAAGTGCTGTATGTACTGATGTGGAAAGATCTCCCAAGATACATTCGGTGATAAAAGGGTATAGCACTGACCATTTAAAGACAATCAAAAGCCCAAGCTTCAGGTTGGGTGTGGTGGCTCACGCCTATAATCCCAGCACTTTGGGAGGCCAAGGTGGAAGGATAGCTTGAGCCAGAAGTCCAAGAGCAGTCTGGACAACATAGCAAGACCCCATCTCTACCAAAAAAAAAAAAAAAGCTGGGTGTGGTGGCATGTACCTGTAGTCCCAGCTACTTGGGAAGCTGAGGTGGGTGGATCACTTGAGCTGGCAGGTCAAGGCTGCCGTGAGCTGTGATCATGCCACTGCCTTCCAGTCTGGATGACAGAGCAAGACCCATCTCAAAAAGAAAAAGAAAAAAATCCCAAGATTCAGAGCCATCCCTGACCCACTTGTTAAAGTTGCCAGGCCTTGGACAAGCTTTCTCACTCCTCTGGACTCAGATGCCTTTGCTGTAAAATGGGTGGGTTATAAGGCATTTGTAAGGGGCAAGCAACACCTCAGGCAAAGTCAGTTCCCCTTTTAGAGCCTGTTTCTCCCATTGTAAAATAAGGATGAGCAAGCTAGCATGGGACTACTCTTCATTCCACAAATATTAAGCACCTCCTGTGTGCTGGGCCCTGCATGGGGTGCTGGGGACACAGCAATGAAGACAGACCTTGTCTAGTGAGGCAAGTGGACACTAATTTTAAAAAGCAGCAGCAGCAGGCCACGCAGAGGGCTCAGACCTGTAATCCCAGCACTTTAGGAGGCCAAGGCAGGCGGATCACTTTAAGTCAGGAGTTCGAAACCAGCTTGGCCAGCATGATGAAACTCTGTCTCTACTAAAAATATAAAAACTAGCTGGGTGTGGTGGCGTGCACCTGTAATCCCAGCTACTTGGGGAGGCTGAGGTACAAGAAATCGATTGAATCCGGGAGGCAGAGGTTGCAGTGAGCTAAGGTTGCACCACTGTACTCCAACCTGGGCGACAGAGACCTGGCCTCAAAAAAAACCAAAAAAACCCAGCAGCGGCCAAGTCATTCTTTCATCTATGTATGTATGTATGTATGTATGTATGTATGTATGTATATAGAGATAGGGTCTATGTTGCCCAGGCTAGTCTGAACTTCTGGACTCAAGCAGTCCTCCCACTTTGGCCTCCCAAATGTGCTAGGATTACATGCGTGAGCCACCATGCCTGGCCCCAAGTCCATTTAGAAGAACAAGTAGGAGAGCCTTGGCTCCCCACCCCCTCAACCCAGATACAAAATTATTACAAAGCTGTGCAGTAATGAAATTGGTGGTGTTGGCTTGAAAACAAGCCAGTGGAAGACAACTGAGAGCTCAGAAACAGACCTGTGCTTATGATGACATATGACAAACTAGACCTGTAGATCTGGGAGTGGCAACCTTTTTCTATAAAGGGCCAAAGAGTACAGACGGTCCCTGACTTACAATGGTTTGAATCAGGACTTTCTAACTTTATGATGGGTTCATCTGGATGTAGCACCATTGTAAGTCAAGGAGCATCTTTTTTTTTTTTTTTTTTTTTTTTTTTGAGACAGGGTCTTGCTCTGTTGCCCAGGCTGGAATGCAGTGGCACGATCACAGCTCATTGCCCTGAACTCCTGGGCACAAGCGATCTTCCTACCTCAGCCTCAGAAGTAGCTGGGACTACAGGCACACACCACCACACCTGGCTTATTTATTTTTATTTTTGAGACACAGTCTTGCTCTGTTGCCCAGGCTGGAGTGCAGTGGCATGATCGCCACTCATTGCAAACCTCTGCCTCCCGGGCTCAAGCAATTCTCCTACCTCAGCCTCCTGAGAAGCTGGGATTTCAGGTGTGCGCCACCATGCCCAGTTAATTTTTGTATTTTTAGTAGAGATGGTTTTCGCCATGTTGGCCAGGCTGGTCTCGAACTCCTGACCTCAAGTGATCCGCCTGCCTTGGCCTCCCAAAGTGCTGGGATTACAGACGTGAGCCACTGCACCCAGCCCCCAGCTAAATTTTAAAAAAAAATTTTTTTTTTTTTAGAGATGGGGTCTCACTATGTTGCCCAGGCTGGCCTCAATCTCCTAGCCTCAAGTGATCCTCCTGTCTTGGCCTCCCAATGTCCTGGGATTCCAGGCGTGAGTCACTGAGCCCAGCTGCATCTGTTACATTTTTAAGTTCTGCAGGCCATACAGTGTTTTCCACAACTATTCCATTCTGCCACTGCAGCAGGAAAGCAGCCACACACATTACAATACATAAATGAATGAGCATGGCTGTTTTCCAATAAACATTTACCAAAATTCTAAGTAGGCTGGATTTTGCCTATGGGCTGTAGTTTGTTGAGACCTGACATGGATGAGTGGAGGGTGGACAGACTAATCAGTAAATAAGGCTAAGAGACATGGGGAAAAATTAAGTTGAATCCCCTGGTGTATAGAAGAATGATCCCCCAAAGATATCCACATTTGAATCCCAAGAACCTGTATGTTAGCTGGCATGTAGCAAAAGGGACATTGCAGATGTCATTGAGATGGGTAAGTTATCCTGATTATTCAGATAGGCCCAATATAATCACAAGGGTCCTTATATGAGAAAGAGGGAAGCAGGAGACAGAGAGAGGTGATCATAAAAGCAAATATTCAAGTGATGGAAGACCCTAAGTCAAGGAATTTTGCCTACAAAAGGCAAGGAAATAAATTCCTCCTTAGAGCCTCCAGAAGGATTGCAACCCTGCTGACACTTGATTTTAGGCCAGTGAGGCTGATTTTGGACCACTGACCTCCAGAACTATAATAAAATTAACTTGTGTAGTCTAACACCACTAAGCTTATGGCGATTTGTTACAGCAACAATGGGAAACTACTGCAGATCCCTACCTCACACCATATGCAAAAATACGTTTCTGGGAGTTTAAGATCTAAATTTGAAGAGAAAAACTCAAAATATTTACACGGAAAGAAGAATTATCTTAGTAACTCCAGAGGTAGAGACAATATCCTTAAGAGACAAAAGAGTGTAAATCATAGATGAAAAGATGGGTAAATGTGACCATAAATGAATGGTAAAGTTATGACTAGGATGGATGAGATGTAATATTTTAAGAGTGTGTACCTGGCATATCCTATTATATAGTGGAAGTTAGGAAAAGCCTTGTTGAGGATGTAATGTTTGAGCTGAGATCTGAAAGTTGTGGAGGAAGGAGAAAGTAGAAAGTGTCCATAGACTAGATAAAGAACAAGTGGTACATATACATCAGGGAATACTATGCAGTCATAAAATGGAATGAGATCACATCCTTTGTGATTTGCTTTCCAGGAAACTGATTTGCTTTCCAGGAAACTGATTTGCTATCTAGGCTCACCAGGGCAAGTATTAAAGGACCAGTGAGTAGGCAAGGCTAGGAGCAAAACTGCAAATTTATTTTTTGGTCAGCCAGCTTTGTGGGGGAGGGGTGAGGTCCAGCGGTCTCCGGCAGGGGAGGCCAAGGGAGTCGCTCCATGGAGCTCTCCCGTGAGGTTCCTAATGCAGTCCTGACAGGAGTGGGGGCTGAGGAAGTTTGTGCCCTGCGCCCTCCAGGAGCGGCTTTTATGTCCTGGGCCTGGGAGTGGGCGGGCAGTGGGCGGGACATAGGCGGGTTGGGGGCAGGGCGGTAGGCGTGGCTAGGCAGTTCCGGTTTTTCTCCGTGGGAGGTCGGGTTGCACCTGCACAGTCCACCTGTGTCTTTCCCGGGTGCGGGAAAGTTGACGGTGAAGAACCCGGAACTGCGCCATCTTGCCTCCGTTAGTCCAAACAGTTTGCAGGGACGTGGATGGAGCTGGAAGCCATTATCCTCAGCAAACTAACGCAGGAACAGAAAACCAAGTACTGCATGTTCTCACTTATAAGTGGGAGCGGAATGATGAGAACAATGGACACAGCTGGGCATGGTGCCTCACAGCCTCTAATCCCAGCACTTTGGGAGGTGGAGGCGGGCAGATCACCTGAAGTCAGGAGTTCAAAACCAGCTTGGCCAACATGGCAAAACCCCCTCTCTACTAAAAATACGAAAATTAGCCGGACATGGTGGCAAACACCTGTAATCCCAGCTACTCGGGAGGCTGAGGCACGAGAATCCCTCAAACCCAAGAGGCAGAGGTTGCAGTGAGCCAAGATCATGCCACTGCACTCCAGCCTAGGTGACAAGAGTGAGACTCCATCTCAAAGAAAAAAAAGAACACATGGGGGGAACAAACACACTGGGGCCTGTCAGGGGGTGGGGGTTAGGGGCTAGGAAGAGCATCAGGAAGTATAGCTAATGGATGCTGGGCTTAGGTGATGGGATGATCTGTGCAGCAAACCACCACGGCATACATTTACCTATGAAACAAAACTGCACATCCTGCACATGTACCTCTGAACTTAAAATAAAAGTACAAAAGCCGGGCATGGTGGCTCACGCCTGTAATCCCAGCACTTTGGGAGGCCAAGGCAGGTGGATCACCTGAGGTCGGGAGTTCAAGACCAGCCTGACCAACATGGAGAAACCCCGTCTCTACTAAAAATACAAAATTAGCCGGGGTGGTGGCGCATGACTGTAATCCCAGCTACTTGGGAGGCTGAGGCAGGAGAATCGCTTGAACCTGGGAGCCGGAGGTTGCAGTGAGCCAAGATCGCACCACTGCACTCCAGCCTGGGCAAAAAAAGCGAAACTCGGCCGGGCGCGGTGGCTCAAGCCTGTAATCCCAGCACTTTGGGAGGCCGAGGCGGGCGGATCACAAGGTCAGGAGGTCAAGACCATCCTGGCTAACATAGTGAAACCCCGTCTCCACTTAAAAAATACAAAAAAGGCCGGGCGCGGTGGCTCAAGCCTGTAATCCCAGCACTTTGGGAGGCCGAGACGGGCGGATCACGAGGTCGGGAGATCGAGACTATCCTGGCTAACATGGTGAAACCCCGTCTCTACTAAAAAATACAAAAAACTAGCCGGGCGAGGTGGCGGGCGCCTGTAGTCCCAGCTACTCAGGAGGCTGAGGCAGGAGAATGGCGTGAACCCGGGAGGCGGAGCTTGCAGTGAGCTGAGATCCGGCCACTGCACTCCAGCCAGGGCGACAGAGCGAGACTCCGTCTCAAAAAAAAAAAAAAAAAAAAAAAAAAAAAATACAAAAAATTAGCCGGGCGAGATGGCGGCGCCTGTAGTCCCAGCTACTCGGGAGGCTGAGGCAGGAGAATGGCGTGGACCCGGGAGGCGGAGCTTGCAGTGAGCTGAGATCAGGCCACTGCACTCCAGCCTGGGCGACAGAGCGAGACTCCGTCTCAAAAAAAAAAAAAAAAAAAAAAAAAAGGCGAAACTCTGTATCAAAAAATAAATAAAAATAAAAAAAAATAAATAAAAAAAAAAGTAGAAGAAAAAAAAGTGTCCAGCATAAGGGCTAGGACTGAGCAGGCTGCTGTACTGTACTCAGGCCTTTCAGGGAAGGTTCTGGGAGGGGTAAGGGGTCTACTCTGTCCTCCCAACCCAGCAGTGCCGCTTGTATCCACGTTTATACAGAGAGCTGTCCTGTATATGTGAGCTGGAGAGTTTCTCCAAAGCAACCACACCAGCAGCAAAGTTTCAAAGACACATACTCATTTGAGAGGGCGTTGATCTGATCCAACCTTACTTTCACAGAGGGGAGAAATGAGGCCAGGAAAGATGAGATTTATTGGCAACCAAACCACAGGGCAGTGCCTGAGTCTAGGTGGATCCTGGGTCTCTTGATAGCCTGACACCCACCCAGCTGTTCCTTGAACACGTAACGCACGCTCCTGCCTCAGGGCCTTTGAACTTGCTTTTCCTCTGCCTGGAAGGGCTCTCTCAGATACTCCTTACTTCTCCCGGGTCCCTGTAAGTCCTCCGAGAGGCCATCCCCAATCACCCTATCTAAACTACCAAGACCTTACCATTGTTGTCACTCACGATGCTATGTTTTCCTTGCTCTCACAGCATTTCCCACTATCCAAGGCTGCACTGCACATGCACCATCTCTGTCCCCCTGTACAATGTCAGGCCATTGAGACTGGGGACTACTGTCTGTTTTTTTCATACTGTCTTCCCAGTGTCTCCCACATGGTGGCTGTGGTAGGCAAAGTAATAGCCTCCCAAAGATGTTCACATCCTGCCTGGGCACAGTGGCTCATGCCTGTAATACAGCACTTTGGATGGCTGAGGCGGGTGGATCACCTGAAGTCAGGAGTTCGAGACCTGCCTGGCCAACATGGCAAAACCTCGTCTCTACTAAAAATACAAAATTAGCCGGGCGAGGTGGCGGACGCCTGTAGTCCCAGCTACTCGGGAAGCTGAGGCAGGAGAATGGCGTAAACCCGGGAGGCAGAGCTTGCAGTGAGCTGAGATCCAGCCACTACACTCCAGCCTGGGCGACAGAGCAAGACTCCGTCTCAGGAAAAAAAAAAAAAAAAAAAGAAACACACACACAAAAGTTTAAAATATCAATTAGGTATATTTGTATTTATTTAACTGTTTCATGAATCTTTGTTTCTATCCTTTCCCCTATAACCCATTTTTTTTTTTTTTTTTTTTTTTGGAGACAAAGTTTTGCTCTGTTGTCTGGGCTGGAGTGCAGTGGCGCGATCATAGCTCACCGTGGCCTCACACTCCCGGCTCAAGTGATCCTCCAGACCCCCAAGCAGCTGGGACTACAGGTGCGCACCACGATGCCAGGCTAATTTTTAAAATTTTTCTTTTGTGCAGACAGGGTCTCGCTATATTGCCCAGGCTGGTTTCAAACTCTTGGGCTCCAGCAATCCTCTAGCCTCGCCTCCCAAAGTCCTGGGATTACAGGCGCGAGTGGTCGCTGGGGTTCTTAACTCGGGTCTTTGAACTGCCTCAAGAAGTGTCTCTGAATCTGGGAATTGCAAGTAACGTTTCTGTGAGGACTTTTACAACACCGTTCATCGACTCTTCGAAGAAGAGTATGGACCGAAAAAGGCATAGAGCACTGCACATAGAGAAAATCAGCAACCCCTGCTCCCCACCATCAACCTAGAGGTGCCTACCTCCACGTGGGGTCAGGAGGCGGAAGCGAAACCAGACAGAAAAAACCTTTAGATCTATGAGGCAGTTCAGGTCCCTAGTGACATGAGCTAAAGAGAACTTGGACGCCAGGAGGATCCCATCACTGTACGGACTCTAGCAGACAGAATCCGGCTTCGCGGTTCAGATCAATCGCACGGAGGAAACAGCCCGCAAGTTCTACGCTGCCGCGGTCTTCCCGCAACAGCGCAGGCGCTAGGACTGCTAGGACGCCGCGCGCCTCCCGCGATGCCCCGCCCTGGCGCGAGGCAGGACGGGAAAGTCAAGATGGACGCGTCCATTTGAACGTCTCGCATGCCTTCCTGCCATTAGCACTCGCGCCCGGTGCTGTTGCCCATTCTTCCTCCGGAATAGGGGAGGGAGAGGGAATGAGAAGCTGCCGCGGCCGAGGAGTCACTGTGACGGACCCCGCCGCTGCCCTAGGGCCTCTTCGGCCCCTGCGCCTCCGGGGAGCAGCCGGGGCTCGCCGCGCCTGACGCGTCCCGAGTTATACAGGTGCGGGCCCTGTACCGCAGCACTTGGTGGTCTGTCGCGCGCCGCGTGACTCTTGCATCCGCCCCGAGGCCTATCCTCCCCTCGTGGCCGTAGGTCTGGGAACCCGGGGGACTGGGAACCTGAGGGAGGGCCCTGAGCGTGCCCCGGGGCTGAGGGGGCTCCTTCCAGCTCATTGGTTGCCAACCTCTTTTATGAGCTGCGCGCAGCATATCCATGTGCAGCCTCAGCTTCTAGATTGGCCCCCAGTCCCTCTGAGCTGATTTTCTGAGGCCCGGGCTCTTAACCTGTTTTCACGTCCTCGTCCTAGAACGGCTGGCGAAGCTCTTCCTTTTTTGTGGAGACTGGAGACTTAAGCTCCTGTTAGTGTGCATTTGGGCCTCTTTTTTTTTGGCAGGGTAGTGTTTGTCTGTAGGAATCATTGCTGTTACTGGTATTTATAGCATATGAATTTAATAGTATTTTTATGTATAGCTGTTTATGTTGCTCCTAATAAGTAAAAACATGTCTAAAAGTTTGGGGTACTGTAAAAGTATTAAATATGTGGCTTTAATAGGTACAAAATGATAAATAGTTCTTTAACCATTCTGTGATTTTCTCTCAGTTATAAGAAAATAACATTATAAAATTCCAGAACTAAAGTTTCATAAAGTCAAAAGTTTGTTGATGTTGGTTGTCCTGTTGAATAAAATATAGGAAGACCAGCTCAATTTTGTTGTTTTCTTTTAAGTTTTTTTTTTTTTTTTTGAAACGGAGTCTTGTTCTGTCGCCCAGGCTGGAGTGCATCGGTGTGATCTCGGCTCACTGTAACCTCTGGCTCCCGTGTTCAAGCAATTCTCTGCTTCAGCCTCCCGAGTAGCTGGGATTACAGGTGCCCACCACCACGTCTGGCTAATTTTCATATTTTTAGTAGAGATGGGGTTTCACCATCTTGGCCTGGCTGATCTTGAACTCCTGACCTCATGATCCTCCCGCCTCGGCCTCCCAAATGCTGGGATTTACAGGCATGAGCCACCGTGCCCGGCCCCTTGTAAGTTTTATAAGGCACTTTTTGGTTGTGTTCCAAGTTCAAGTGTTCCCAGTACTCATTTGTTTCTAGCAGGAGGAAAAACAACTTGTATCATGTTTTGTGACATAATTATATCAAGAATAACTTTTTTTTTTCAAGACGGATTTTCGCTCTTGTCCCCCAGGCTGGAGTGCAATGGCGCGATCTCGGCTCACTGCAACCTCTGCCTCCCAGGTTCAAGCGATTCTCTTGCCTCAGCCTCCCAAGTAGCTGGGATTACAGGTGCCCACCACCATGCCTGAGTAACTTTTTTTTTTTTTTTGTATTTTTGGTAGACTCGGGGTTTCACCATGTTGGCCAGGCTTGTCTCGAACACCTGACCTCAGGTGATCCGCATGCCTCGGCCTCCCAAAGTGCTGGGATTACAGGCATGAGCCATGGCGCCCAGCCAAGAATAACATTTAATTCACAGTAAAAATAACTTTGTGGCTTTGGAGGAGCTGCAAAAGAACTACATAGGCTTTGGGTGGTTTGTGTAACCATATAGGTCTCTTGCCCTATAAGCAGCAAGTCAATACACGGAAACAACGGGGATTGCAGCAGATAAAGTGTTTTACTTGCAGGGCCACCGAACTAGGAGACTGAGGAAACTTCAAGACAGCCTCCCTGAAGAGTTAACGTCTAGAGTTTTGTTTTTGTTTTTTTGTTTTTTTTTGAGACAGTCTTGCTCTGTCACCCAGGCTGGAGTTGGAGTGCAGTGGTGTGATCTTGGCTCACTGCAAGCTCTGCCTCCCGGGTTCACGCCATTCTCCTGCCTCAGCCTCCCCAGTAACTGGGGCTACCGGCGCCCGCCACCAGGCCTGGCTAATTTTTTGTATTTTTAGTAGAGACGGGGTTTCACCGTGTTAGCCAGGATGGTCTTGATCTCCTGACCTCGTGATCTGCCCGCCTCGGCCTCCCACAGTGCTGGGATTACAGGCGTGAGCCACCACGCCTGGCCCCAGTCTCAAGGTTTTAAAGAGTTTGGAGGGTAGTGGGCTAAGGTATTGATTGGTCAGAGAATGAAGGATGAAGTCATAGGACAGAGAGATAAACCACATTCTCATGCTAAATCATGCTAATGTGGTTCCTTGATGGGGTCTTTTTTTTTTTTTTTTTTTTTTTTTTTTTTTTTTTTTTTTTTTTTTTGAGACGGAGTCTCGCTCTGTCGCCCAGGCTGGAGTGCAGTGGCCGGATCTCAGCTCACTGCAAGCTCCGCCTCCCGGGTTTATGCCATTCTCCTGCCTCAGCCTCCTGAGTAGCTGGGACTACAGGCGCCCGCCACCTCGCCCGGCTAGATTTTTGTATTTTTTTAGTAGAGACGGGGTTTCACCGTGTTCGCCAGGATGGTCTTGATCTCCTGACCTCGTGATCCGCCCGTCTCGGCCTCCCAAAGTGCTGGGATTACAGGCTTGAGCCACCGCGCCCGGCCCCTTGATGGGGTCTTAAGACTAGCTTTTATCATCTCAAAAGTCTTAGGCTCCTAACATTAAAAATGCTATCTATAGGAACATGGTATATTTAAGCAGGTACAGGAAAGTGGGTCAAAGGGCAGTCTAATTATGCTTATCTGTACTGTTGTCTAAAGCCTGACTTCTTCCTAAGCTTGTGATGAAGGCTTTAACAGTTTATCCATTTTCTTTTAGTAATAAACTGTACTGTAATCGATTAATGATTAGATTAATTAGATATAATTAATTAAAACCTAGTACCCTTAAATCTACAAGCATAACTGTTCCATGGCTAGAGTTATTCATGTCTCAGTTCTTTGGGTTTCGACCAATAGTTGAAATTGATTGTAGTTATATATTTAGGTGGGATTGGGGGTATCACAGCTACTTATGACATTTGATAACTTACGTCTTTTGTAGATTGGTCACCTGAAAGCAGTTCAACTTCTGATGTGTTAGAGTAATATGTGATTTTTTATTGTTTTATTCCAACATGACAGTGATCCCTTATATGTACCTTTCAGATGAGGTTCTGGCATCTAACCAGAAATGACCTTAAATGTTGAGAAGCCGTGTAGTTATGGGACTATAGGACACAATTTGTCTAAATACTTCATATATAAAGTATGGAAAAATTAGCATATAGTAGTAGGAAACATGGGATAGGTGGTGTGGGACATAATTACTTGTCGCATCTCAGTGGTTTCCTATAGCGGTAACTGTCAGTCTGTGACTAAAATGTGATAATTGCAGTTGTCTGAAAGAATCAGATCTAAAACACCCTTTTATGTTATGACCACTTATGTACTTACCAATCTGATATAATTACTTGACACCCTTGTAAGGATTAATGACTTATGTGTTTATGGTATTTTTATTCTAGTTTTGAGTCTGGAAGCTGATCAGAATGTGTTTGAATTCATACAGAAATAATGTTGATATTTGGAACCCATGTCGAACTTCTATGAAGAAAGGGCAACGATGATTGCAGCCAGGGATTTGCAGGAATTTGTTCCTTTTGGTCGAGACCACTGCAAGCACCACCCTAATGCTTTGAACCTTCAACTTCGCCAGCTGCAGCCAGCCTCTGAATTATGGTCTTCTGATGGTGCTGCTGGCTTGGTGGGATCCCTTCAGGAGGTTACAATCCACGAGAAACAGAAGGTTCCATTGAGTTTCCCATTGCGTTTTTGAAATGTAGAGTGATATAATCTACTTGTAATTTAAGACTACTGACAGGCAACTGAGAGATCAATGTGATGCCACTTCTAGGGTAGAGTTAAGGTGTGGTAATTTCAATAAATGTTGAAAATAATGACTTTATTATATTGTCATAGCAACTTATTTAGATACCCTCTATAACTTGTGATTTTATAGTGTGAGTCAGGTTCAGTAGTATGATTGTCCATTTTAAACCTTTTCTTTTCTCTTAGTATGTGGGGACCAGATTTCATGTTATTTAAAGATTAAATGGTAGAGATTAGAAATAGTCCCTGCTGCAGAAGATTTACATGTTTCTAAAGGAGAGAAGAAATGCCACAAAGGTAGGTAGAGTAATCATTTTTTTTTTTTTCTTTGCTGAGACGGAGTTTCACTCTTGTTGCCCAGGCTGGAGTGCAATGGCACCATCTCAGCTCCCTGCAACCTCTGCCTCCTGGGTTCAAGCGATTCTCCTGCCTCAGCCTCCCGAGTAGCTGAGATTACAGGCATGCGCCACCATGCCCAGATGCTTTTGTATTTTTTTAGTAGAGGTGGGATTTCTCCATGTTGGTCAGGCTGGTCTCAAACTCCAGACCTCAGGTGATCCGCCCACCTCGGCCTCCCAAAGTGCTGGGATTACAGGCGTGAGTCACTGCGCCCGGCTGAGGAATGAGTAGTAAGTAGGGGAATGAGATGTAAGTGTGTGTCAGAAAATGTATCCCTCTTGCCTTATTCCATTTTCATATCCCTTTGGGATACTAAAATCTCAGGAAGGGAAAGCCTATGTAGTTAAAAATGGAAACTTCTTATCCATTCATTTTGGTTGGTAGGACAAAGGAAAAGAAGGTGAATATATATGTGGCTGCGAAGCAGGAAGTCTGCATTGTTCATAAATTTGCCGAGTGATTCCCATGTGCACCTCACTGTCCTTTATCTACCCTACCTCATGTACTTAATATGTCCTTTTTGTCTCCCAAACATGTGATTTGACTTTTGGAGC